>NC_133529.1:18426393-18532262 GCF_048544455.1 Silene latifolia
ATTAATGGAATAGTTTGGGGGTAAATTTTAATTGGCTGATAATTATTGGGGAAGTTAATTACCTGGGTAATTAGTTCATTGATAATAGATTTAACATATAGCGCTTGCTTGGATTGAGGGTAAACGAGAGAAAATGAATAGTAGAGTGATATGTAAGGTGCGTTTTCCATGGTTGGTATAAGAGTAATCCACCCCCCGAATCTATTACCCTCATGGAGGAGTAATACATTACCCACCATCCCTCCTGATTAATGATTAAGAAAGTAAAACATTTACCCATTAATCATTACTCATTATTTACTCCGCCAAACTAATATTCAAGAAACTCATAACCCAAGTAATTAACTTCCCTAGGGGTTTGCTTGGATGGAAGGTAAAAGGAGGGGAATGAATATGGGAGTAATAGAGGTGATTTTTATGTTTAGATAAATATTTTACTCCCTTAATCATCGCCCAAAAAGAATGAATAATGTATTAATGTAATCAATTGGTCTCTTTTCGTGAATCATTAACCTTATGTCAAACCTATCATCATTGAACTCATTACCCAAGTAACTAACTTCCCCTATAATTATCACCCAATTAAAATTTACCCCCGGATAATTACATAGGTTCCAGGCAAGCCCTAGTAATTAAAATTTACCCCCTGATTATTCCATGAATTTCAGACAAGATAATTACTGGATAAATGTTTTACTCCCTTAATCATCGCCCGAAAAAAATGAAATAATGTATTAATGTAATATGTTTTCATGAGGGTAATAATTTCATGAGGTAAATAATTACTTTCATGCCAATCATCAAACAAAAAAAATACAACTTACACTCCTAATTATTCATTCCCCTCCTTTTATCCTTCCAAACAACAAGCCCTACATAACTTCTCCCTTTTTAATGTCTTCTATTTTCCCCTAATTCTTTTTTCTAGGGTTTCTTAATTTCTCTTCCGCCTGAAATATTTTCCCCATTTTTCTCTTCCTCTATCAATCGCTTTGATTCCACTTCTGTCGAAGAATTATTTCGTCACATATATAGATACATATATTTGTCATCTATTTTCAATTAGGGTTTTTGATTTTTCTTCGAGGATCGAAGTAATCAAACGAAGATTTTTCATCATTTTATAGAGAGAAGAATCCGCGTCGAAAGAACAAATTAAGGTGATTGATTTCCATATTTAGTTAATTTACTGTTTGCTGAAGATTTTGTATATAGCTGTGATTTTTTGATGATCTTAGGACTGACTTTACTTTAGTAGTTTACATTGTTTGACACATTGATAAACGGTTTCGAATTATGATTCATGTTAGTCGACCCCGAATTATATTGGGAATAATGCTGGAAATGGTTGGTTAAAGGAATAGAAAAAGGCTCATTTTTGTTAGACTTTGATTAACAGTGTAAAGCTCGATATTTTTGCATTTGATGAACTAGTTTAGGTGTTTAATTGATTATTATGTTAGATAAATCCAGAAGCTAGTGTTGATATAGGTTGAAGTGATGATTCTAAAATGTTGGAAAATGTGTTTTGGTGAAGTGGACTAATTTGGCAATATTTTGGGAGCTAGGAAAGTGGAAAGTTTCGAAAATTTGATGATAGTTTTGTTGTGGGTAGATAATTTGGATTGTTGGTAAATAGTAGAAATTGTGATTTTGGAAGTGTGTAATATTGGGAATATCTTGGGTAATGCAACTGGGGGAAGGTCTTGGACTAAAGTTTGTATTCGAGGTTGTTAATATGATTAAAGGTATAGTAGCGAAGGAGCTGTAGTAAAGACGTAAATGAGCACTGTTGGTAACATTGTGCCAGTGAAGTTCTATCCTATAATTTGATTTTATCTTGGGTACATGACAATTACAGTGCTGAAGTTTAATAATAGCAGCTTCGGTGATACTTTGACGTTAGTGCATCCAAGATGGTCAACATAGTAGCAGCAAGTGGGTTGCATCAAGCGGGAAACTTAGCTATAATGTGGGAGGTAGGGAATTGGAATGTTCAAAATGATGGTATTTTGGTCTCGGGATGATTGGAACAAAGGTGTTTGATGTAGAAGGAGAGCTCTATTTGCTTAGTTTTTTGCTATAATATAGAGTTGTGTGTTCATCTTAGTAATCTAGTGGCAGAATATTTTTTACTATGGGTTTAGGATTTTTGGTTGGAGGAAGACTGAAGGGTTGCGTAGTTTTATGCAGTTTCTTTGTTAATGAATGAGCCACTAGTGGGGCACTTCATGTGCCCTGCTGTGAACCAAAGTTGTGATTGGGAGCGGAGAAAGTGAAGGAAGTGGTGAACAAAGTTGTAATTGGGAGCGGAGAAAGTTAAGGAAGTGAGGTGGTATTTTGCCATATCCAATTGTCATAAGTTAGGCAAATTGATGCTTCAGAATCTTTCCTTCAAACTCTTCTTAAGGTATAAGTCTTTGCAGCTGGCTAAGGTCTCTGTTGAGTAGTGGGTAGGGTATTAAATCCCGGCTGGTTTTTGATCTTGGAGTTGGCCGTCACGACTTGATATCCGTCGTTGTGCCATAAATATGTTTGCTCTAAAATGCAGCAGTGATAACCTCCAAAGCATTTATATCTCGGTTACTGTGTATCATTGTAAATAAGATTTAATACAATTATTTGGGCTTCAAATGGATGATATGTTGAGGGGCTGCTTTTCAAATAATAATATTCTACTGCTTAATTGGTAATCTGTATCATGCTGCATGTTTGTTATTCTTGATTTGTGATCTTGTCCCTACTTCCCTAGGCTTGTCACAACTAGGGGTGAGCAAATTTAGGTCCGGACCGGAAAAATGAACCGGACCGAACCATCTGGCCCGGACCAAATCCGGACCGAATTATTTTGGTCCGGTCCTCGGTCCTCGTTTTTTCAAGTTTTGGTGTTCGGTCCGGTCCGTCCAAGACTGGTTAATTTAGGTCCGGACTGAATGGACCAAATTTCATCTTTCTAAAGACTAATCATTAAAATATTATGAATCAAATTAACATATTATCTTCAAAAGACATTATAAATTAGTATTGTCAATGATTTTCATAAGAAGAGTCGCTTAATTATTTCAATGCATTTTATTTTGCGGAATTAAAATGTAATTATCGTATGCGAAATAGTGAAAAAACTAGTTTTAGTCCGTTTCGGTCCAAGACCGTACTGGACCAAATATTCCGAGTTTGGTCCGGTCCAAGACCGAAAGTTTTAGGTCCAGTCTTCGGTCCACTAAATTTTTATTTTCAGTCTTTGGTCCGGTTTGGTCCGGTCTTGGACCGATGCTCAGCCCTAGAACTCACAACCAGTCACAACCATGACTGCTGTATACACTTGTATACATTCCTGTGCTCTAGAACTATGCTATGTTCTTCTGTATGGATTCAAACAATTGAATTAACCATAAAATGTTTTAGAAAGTTAAGAACTACTCTGTATTTGTACTTGTTTTTTTTGTGGTGAGTTGTTTTAGTTACATACTCCCTCCAATTCATTGGAAAGCTACCATTTGCTTTTGGCACAAATATTAAAACAAGTGGGCCAAATGTCTCCAGTTTACCAAAATGCCCTCACAATTATTAAGACGAGTGTATAGTCTGTATGGGGTAGCAATAGAATAAGGGTATTTGGGTCTTTTAGAGAGAGATTGTTTTTCCCATTTATGGAAATGGTAGCTTTCCAGTGAATTAGCCGAAAAAGGAAAGTGGTAACTTTCCAGTGAATGAGAAGGAGTAGGTCTCAGTTGGCCGTAAAGAAGCCTTTCGTTTTATCTTCTCTGTGTGTATTTTCTCATATTTTGTCCGTGTTATGTTATGATAGCTTGAATGACCTTGCAACTGGCATCCAACTATGACTTCAAGTATGGGAGAGCAAAGGTATCCATAAATTCCTTTTTTTTTTTTTTTTTTTTTTTTTTTTTGTGTGTGTGGCAACTATAACATGATCAATGAAGCATCAAATATATAGTTCAAGTTATGAATGTTTTGGATTGAACGGGGTCAGGTGCTGCGTTTTGTGTCTGTGATTTGATAGTATTCATGGTTGACAACAACAGTTCTCATTTGCGATTTTTTTCATGTTTAGTAAGTTGTGTTTCCCTTTCCTTCATTCACTTTTTTTCTAGAGGATGCCAGGGTGTAGAGTAGTATTAAGTGAGACCACAATTTCTTGTTTTGATATGAGTTTTGTGGTTGGGTGAGCTGGATCACATCCTGTGTCTAATATAACATATGCTCACCATGTTCTTTTATAACTGTTGTGGAAGCTTATAGTTTGGCTTGCTTCTGAGTTGCTAAAATACCTACAAATATGGATCTCCCTAATATTAGTCGATTGCTGTGAAATTTTTGAATGATTGTGTGATTTGTGTCTGTATTCAGCTTCATGCGAACTCTTTTTGTGAGCTTTAGTGCATGCCTTGTGAATATGTCTGTGTCATTTGAAGCTTTAAGTGGTTTTTCTTGCTGGGTATCAAGTTCTATATTTTTCAACATTTCCCTCATATTTAATCATATGATTTTTTTAAAGATATATATGTTGTGCCATACTACCACGTAGTTTCCTCAAATACATGCTTTGGAACACCATTATCTTCCTTGCCTTTTGTTAATTTTACAGATGGGCTTCCAAAAGAAGAGGTGGTATGACTGTCTTGGGCAAAGTGGCTAAAGTAGCTGTTCCAAAACCTTTAAATTTACCTAGTCAAAAGTAAGTGTATCTTGCTCTATTATCTTGTATCATGCATTGATATACGTGTTTGTTTAATCATACATTTTTAACTGTGTTCAAGATTGGAGAATCATGGTTTGGACCCCAACGTAGAAATTGTTCCCAAGTAAGTATTATATATAATGTACCACCATTTCTGATTTTGTTGTTTGGGGTGTTGTGATTTTCAACATTTAACCAATGATTTTGAACTTTGAAGTAGCTGATGGTATGATTCGAATTCAGGGGAACTCTTAGTTGGGGGAGCAGACCATCATCTGGCAGTTCGAATGCCTGGGCTACCTCAGCACTCTCACCCAGTACAGATGGGGGTAGCTCTTCGCCTAGCCATTTGGCTGGACGTCCTCTGTCTGGTGGTGGCACCCGGCCATCAACTGCTGGCAGTGAGAAAGGCCATGATTCAAATGTCATTGCATGGGGTCCAAACTCAAGGCCGTCATCAGCTTCAGGGGTTCAGGGCTCCAACCTTGCATCTTCGACATCTTTACGCCCTCACAGTGCAGATACTAGACCTGGTAGCGCACAGTTATCGAGGTTTGCTGATCATTCACTAGAAGGTTCTGCAGCCCGTGGTGCAACTGTGTCTTCTGAGCAAATGGTATGCCCATATTAGCCGACCATAAGCTATCTAATAATAATAAAATGTATGGTAGATTAAGATGGGCCACAATTGTTAGACCAGGTGGCTGGGTGGGTAACGAGTCTTGTAAGCCCTTATCATTCATCTAACTTAAACTTCTGTCGCATTCTCTTGCCCATGTTCGATTGGGCTGGCTACCTAATTGAAGATTGGTGCTATTGTTGCCCCACGACAGGCTGGTTTTTATTGTCTGCCCGTTTATTGGTGGCTTGGTGCTCTTGATGCTATTCGGTCTTCTTATTAGTATTTTTACCCTTGTTTTTTGGTTGTATGTGTGCAGGGAGGTAATGAAGGGTTTTCCTTGAGCTCAGGAGATTTCCCAACTCTTGGGACGGATAAAGACGAATCTAGAATGAAAATGGAATCCCTGGGTACTATGCTTGCTTGTCGCCCTTAATCCTTCTTATTCCATTTTTAGCCTGTCCCAAGGCGTATCGATCTTTTCTTTCAACCCTTAATTTTTCAGAAATAACTTAGTGTTTTTCCTCTTATTGTCCTCTCTTGTTTACCTCTATTTGCTTAAGTAGGAGGGCTACCCTGTATTTAAGCCGTTAGATGTATGAACCAAAAAAAATTGCTGACTTTTGCATGTATATTCTAAGAGCTTGATTCTTTGTCTATTTTAGAATGATTTTTTTTTTTTTTTCATCCAACAGAAGTCTGAACGAGAGTCTTGTCCTTTGGTAATGGTTAGACCATGTTACTCCCTCTATTCCCCTATGTACTTTCATAATCCTTTTATGGAAATTTCTCTTTGTTCCCATTTCATTTGCTTCCTGTTATGGTAAGATTTTTAGGGTGCAAAATTAAGTACTCCCAAAGTACTTCTAATATCTAGTAAGTGCAAGATCGTGAAAATTTACATGATTAAACCCAGACTGAGTTCTCATACCGAGTTCATTAACCACTAACCCTCCCAAAGTCTCTCTTCTGCAAACATCAGCCCTCCCAGTCTCTCTCCTCCCCGCTAGTCACCGGATCCACCTTAACCTAATTCATTTTGTTGCATATTCCGACCACTGTCAATCTCTGATTACCATAGATGGCCTGGTGTCCCACTTGAGACTAGCAATGACCAACCCCTCCTACCTTTCCTCAAACTCGCCCATTCCCATTCCCTTACCATAACCACTCCTCCACCTTCCCCTCCCTTCCCTCCTATACTTCCCGCAAGGTCAGAAGTGAGGTGTTTGTTCCGTTAGTGCTGGTAAGGGGTCTGAGGTGGCTTTTTTTTAGATTTCTACTGGGTTTCTTAAAAAGCTTACCAATTATATGCGAAGAAAAATATAGAGGGAGTGGCTTTGAAGGGTTTTAGTCGAATCTTAGAAACTTATCACTATAGTTCGAAACCTTCTCTCATTAACTCCCAAAGTTTCAATGGTCCGACAGTTAATGGGATTAAGATGGCCTAAATTAATTTTTTGCTCTTAATTCCTTAGGCAGATACCGAGGATGTCCTTACTAGCCTTTTTCTGTTTTTTTTTTTCTGCACCTCATTTCTTGCTGCTGTAAGCTTAAATACCGAGGCATTCTAACTCAAAAACGGCTTTAAAATTGTCAGATCCCCTGAATTTCAGCGTGAACCTTTTTCTTCATTTCTAGGGTGTTTGATACTGATATTGTGCTTGTTAACCTTGGTTGATTAGTGGTCTGAAATGGTTATCTGCCTCTGACAGATGCTTCTCATGGAAGGCCTGGTTCATCTTCTGGCGGAGCTAAATCAATGCCAGACAGTATGGAGATCTCCCATGGTGTGTAGTAGATCTTCATTTTATTTCTTTGCATCACTTGCCTTCTTTAACTTGATCTTCTATAAGCATCCTTGTTTTGTCTTTTTTCTAACCCTTCGTTTAACAAAACCTCCACATTTCAACTCCTCTGTTCTATCTTTCTCAGAAGATGCAAGTGATTCGGGTATTAGAGATTATTCGTGGAGAAAAAATTCTCCCCCATTTGTCGAAGATGGACCTCGACCTAGCATGGAAAGATGGCATGGAGATCCTCATCTATATCAGAATCCTAATATTGGTCCTCCACATTATGATTCTTGGCGCGGTGCTCCGTCAGCTAACCCTCCTCCAGGTGGTGTTTGGTATAGAGGGCCTCACGGCCCTCCTCCGTATGGTGGCCCAGTCCCACCTAGAGGTTTTCATATGGAGCCATTTCCTTATTATCATTCTCAGAATCCAGCTCCTGGCTTAGCTAACTCTCAGCCAATTCCTCCTGGGGTTGGGCATCATGGACATCACCCACAGAATGGAGATATGTATAGGCCACATTTACAGGAGTCTTTCATGCGTCCAGGTTTGCCTATGAGACCAGGATTTTATCCGGGACCTGTACCTTTCGAGGGATATTATCGACCTCAAATGGGATTCTGCCACCCTAATGAACGAGATTTGCCATTTATGGGAATGCCTGCTGGACCCATCAGCAATAGACCTACAAACCAGAATGCTCCTGATCTAAACAACTCTCATCCTAGATCATTTGAAGGTAGAAGGCCAGACCAAGTTGATCCTGATCGTCTACATGATCCTCGAGGAAATTACAAGGTTTTAGTGAACCAAAATGACGGTGAATATCAGAGTAACAAGGAAAGGTGGGGTCACAGAGTGATTAGTGATGTATCAAATCGTGAGAAGGGGATCTTATCAAAGGCACCGTTGCAGGAAACTGCCTGGGGAGACGATTACCAGAAACATGATAATTCTGGCTATGGTAAAAATGCAGTGAAAGATGAAGTGCCTTCTCGGCCTCCTGATAATAGATATCACTCTAGCAACTCTGCCAACCCCAAGTTATCTGAGAGCGTTTTCAATGCGGAAAAATCTGGTACAAGGCCTGGCTCAGGTGATCGACCTACTTCTAGAGATCATTCGTTGATACAAAAGATAGAGGGTTTAAATGCTAAGGCCCGCTCCTCTGGTGGAAATGTTTTTAATGGGGAGGAGCCGACTGAGCGGGTACAAATGGTTGATGCCCGGCCTCGACAATCTCTGCATGAGGCAGATACTGGAGTTGTTTTGGGAAGGCATTATCCCACTGGGGTTCGTGTCCCGGTTTCTCGTGATACTGATTTGAGTGCAAGTGAGAAAAGTGGTGAATCTATGATGGCTGCTGGCCCCAGGTATGTCTGTTTTCTCGTGCTCGTCCTTATTCTGCAAATTTTTCTACCTCCTTAAATTCAACTTCCCATTCAACTTTGAATGGTTTTTAAGACAACACATTGACACCATAACTTTTTGCATACATATGTATTAATTTTTTTATATTTCTAGACATATTTATGGTCATAATTCTTAAACTTTCACCCCAAGAGTCAAGTAGAAAGTTTGATATGTGAAGCAGAGAGTACGTAATTTTCTGTTGCCTGATGTTGGATTTCTCAGGAGAGCTAATCAAGGAGGACAAAATAGAGGCTATTCTCATGGAAGGGAAAACTCTGAGGGGCAGGAAGTCTCTAGATGGGGAAGAAGATCTCAGTCTCATTCAGTTCAATCAGCTGGTTCCAACTTGACTAATGATCATGTGGAAGATATGGGACTGCCTAGAGCTAATATTGAAATGAAGGGTGATGCGGAACCTGCTATGTCTAGTCTGGATTCTGGTGATACTCAGGTGCGTTTGTATGTGAGAAGTTGAGAAAACAGATCCGCAAAGTTTTTCCCCCCCACGTAGAGTTCTTTTTATATTTCAACCAAGTATATAATTTTACAAAACTTAACAATTTTGTTCAATTTGTTTTTAGCATAGTAATGGGTAAATTATGCTAAAAAATACTATTATTTTTTATGTCCCGAGACCTCATAGCACTAATCCCTGTGTGAATCATGTTTTTCTTTCAAATGCTTGACAAAAGTGTATGTTTCAATCATCTAATTTACTGTTATATCTTTCAGCGAGCTAAAATGAGGGAGATAGCCAAGCAACGTGCTATCCAGTTGCAAAAAGAAGAAGAGGAACGGATAAGAGAGCAGAAGGCGAAGGCACTTGCCAAACTTGAAGAGTTGAATAGGCGTAGTGCTACCCATGTCCCACAAGCTCCAAGTCAAAAACAAATTGGTCAAACTTGTTCTGCAGTCCCACTGATGCCTGATGATTCTAAAGACCAGTCTGATTTGAAAGCAAATTCAATCGCTCGACCAAACTCAGGTGTTTCTGACGAAACTGCTCCGACAGACATCAAAGTTATGGATCCTGCTGTTAAGGTCGAGGATGCTCCTAGTGACAGAACTGCAGCTCAAGTCGATGAAGTCTCAAAGCATAAGCGAGCTGGTTACAAGTCAAAGCAAAATGTCCATGAGAAGAATTTAACCCAAAAATTAACCGGTGTAGGTCAAGATGTTTCCGATCACAACAGTGGAAATGCAATTCACGAAGTTACTGTTGGTAATAAAGTTGATGGAGGATCTCGAAAAGAGCTACCTGAAATACCTCATGTTTCTGATTCATCTGCTCCTCAAAAAAGAAGGAATAACAAAAGTGGGAAGAACAAGCCAAAGGTGGAAACCTCATCGAATGCGAATCCTTCAACTGTTTCTCAGCAAAATAATTCTGATCTTGGTCGAGCTAGTTCTGCAAGTATGGAGGATAATACTTCTGATTTACGTGCTTATTCGAAACAACCCGCTCAGCCACCAGGAAGTCATTCTTCTGACGTTCATGGTAGGGTCAACAATGCCTGGAAGGGCCAGCATTCTCGAAATGTGAGAAGTTCTCAAGGTAATAAATTATCGGAAAAAGCTCAAAGTAATGACGCTGTTGTCTGGGCTCCTGTGTGCTCAGTTAACAAAGTCGAGGTCCCTGCTCAAACCACTCAAAAGGCTGTCGAACCTGTAGCTTTACCGGCAGCAGGAGAAAGCATGCCTCAGAGTAGCTTTAAATCTAAAAGGGCTGAGATGGAACGATATGTTCCTAAGCCTGGGGTAGCCAAAGAATTGGCCCAACAAGGAAGCATTCAACAATATCCATCTCTACCAGTTGATCAATCGACAATCGCGCAAGCTTCAATAGATTTTTCTGTAGGAAATGGAGGAAGAGAAAAAGATTCCCAAGGTTTTGATAATAGACATGGTAGGGGCCAAGGATCATGGCGTCAGCGTGTTTCTGCGGAATCAAACCACGCCCATGAATCTATGACGACGGATCCACCAAACAGACCTGCTGAGCTACCTATGAAAGGACCAGAAGCCATTACATCTGATGGGCAGAGTGGCGTAAATGATTCTACCTCCAAATCATCTGCTGCCTTTACCAGCGCCAAGGGTCAGTTTCCCTCTGGAAGGGGGAAACGACATCCCTTCAAAGGGCAGAAAAGTAGTGGTAATTCTCAGAGTTTCGAGCACAAAGATTCTAATGCTGGCTTGAATGATTCACATATTGGTTCTGAGAGAAATCATATAGAGAAGACGCAGTCCTCAAAAGAGAGTAGGGCAGTTGTGGATCGTTCTGCAGCTCATTGGCAGCCCAAATCTCAGGTGCATGTGGCCCACAATCAGCTAGAAAGTTCAAAACCTGACATTGGTTCAGGTAGTATTGTGCATTCTCATTTAGAACACAATCTGTTTGCTGCCAAAGATCGAAGACCAGGATCTGAAGAAAAATCAATGCAAGATTTTGGCCATAAAGAGAAGAGAGATCCACATGCTAAAGGGCAACCACACCCTTCTAATCAGGCATTGGAATCTGAGATTGAAGACAGGCGCAATGAGCAGCGACCTTTGTCAGGGTACCGCAAGAACTCAAATTATGGCAGTCGAGTCAACCGGGTACATGAGTCTCGTGGAGAATGGACCACCACGGCACCAGAAAGCAAGCAACATTACTCATCTGCCAACCGAGAGAGACAAAGGCAGAACTCACATTACGAGTATCAGGCTGTGGCGCCATCACATGAAAGCAATGATCGTGAGCCCCAAATCCAAAGTCAACAAGGTGGTCAACGGTTCAGAGAAAGGGGACCCTCAAGACGTGGCAGGGGTGGCAGGGGAAACTTTTATGGGAGGCAAAGTGGTAATGAATGATGGAAAGAACATATGCACTTGTCAGTCTCGTTAGCTGATTTTGTGGCTTCAGAGGTGAGGGCAGTATCCTCATTTTGTCTCGGCCAATAATGCAATCTGTTTTGAGGGGACAGTTCGACGACTGACTGGTAATTTTATTCCCAGACTGCAGTATATTTCATTTTGCTTACCTGGAGCAGCGGAGCTTGGATGTCTAGGGATTATTTCTTGTTTCTATTCTCTTAAGGTTTTTGGTTATAAATTCGTCTTTAAGCTAGGCCTTAGATTAATTCACCATTTTCGGCTGAAGTGCTGTTGGAAGTCTTTGTTCCCGGTTTTCAAATGACAGGCACATGTCCAAAATGGAAGCATGATTGTTCTTGGCTTTCCCACTTGTAGAAACTGGTATTATGCCTTGTTTAGTAGTTTTCGCTAATTGTCGTTCTGATCTCAGCAATGTTGATTAAGAAAGAGGTCATTGTGGCTGAACCTATTGGTTTCAGATTAGTGACTGGTTGTTGATCGCAGAATAGGTGATTTGTAACAGGTCTATCAACTATGTTCTGGCTTGCTAAAAGAAGCATTTTGATGTATATACTTCGCAGCGCATCCCACATCGGTCTGCATTTTTTTTTTTTTTTGACAGCAACAAATAGCATAGCTTACAAAAGAGCTTCTTGAGTAAGATTATGAGCTATCCTATTCACCCCCCGTAGGACAATAACTAAGAGAGTAACAATGAAAATGAGACGCAATAGACTTTAAATCATGGATAATGCACTTAACAGATGCATTCGCCTTCTTCGCTCCAGCAACCTACATAACCAAAATAAGACAATTCGTAACTAGTCTAACATGAAAGTACCCTTCGTCCAAGGCCCATTTGAGTGCCATGATAGCTGCATTTCCTTCGGCATGGAGGGCAGACGAGGCAAACGAGCGAGCGTGAACAGTATTCCTTAAGGTCCCATTACCATCAAACAAGTACCACCTCATGCCAGAACTTTTATCGGTCCTCCAGGCAGCATCACATTTGATAGTGTAAACATTTTCGCACCCAGGTCCACCAACAATCCAATAAGGGAAGGAGTTGCTAATTCTTTGAGCTAAACCAATTCAAAGACAGGAGAGGAATCCAACAAAGGTGCTCTAAGGAGGCTAACATCCTTACTGCTCACTACCTCATTCATACACTGGATGTAACCAAGAATAGAATTGAGAGCACTCAATTGGCCAAGGGCGACGGTTTTTGAAGACCATCTCATTCCTACAATACCAAATTCTCCAAAGGGTAGCAATAAGGGGAAAGAGGAGGGAGTTGGGATCTGGGCCAATTAAGAAATAAGTAACTTAGTTTATGACCCAAACCCTAGCATCAATGTCCACCCCTCCCATGATTCTAAAGTCCTAAAGGACAGCCAAACCATAAAGCCTTTGCAAAGTTACAATCTCTGCAGAGGTGAGAAATAGATTCCACACAAGGAGATGATTCATCACAAAGAGAACAGGAGGAGCGCCAATCCTCATTTGAGGAATTCAGAGCTCACTGGAAGGGCATTAGCCATAAATTTCCATAGAAACACCTTTAGTTTGTTAGAAATAGGCAACTTCCAGAGCTTTGATTTTTTGCAGAAGGCCATAATTGGTGCAGACATTCTAGAGCGATCAACATTCGAGGTAGGTCCATTAGATAAGGCCATAGCGGCAACATAGTATCTCGACTTGACCGTGAAAGGAGTCATCCGAGGGTTGACACGGGATATAAGTTGTGAGGATTTTCTTTGCAACTCCCTCACCCGGATCGAAACCAAGAAAAGAGAGATCTTATCTCCTATGATTATCATGATGATCACCAACCAGTAGCGTGGATTCAGTAGGAGCATCAATAAAATCCCCACAAAAATCATGAAGACTATATCCCTCAATCCATTTACTCTTCCAAGCATTAAACCGAGAAGAAGATCCAATAGTCTAAGCAATATTATTGTAGATAAGATCAGATTCCCGGACAAGGCTTTTTGAACAGATAGTTGTGTCAAAGTTTGATATTTAAGCATTGCCATGAAGACGTGAACGAAAGATTGTACTCTTGCTGCCTTAAAATAAGGAAATTGTATATTATACGACATAACTACATGGAAAAAAATAGAGGGTTAGAGGTATTTATATACTACAGTAATAAGAAAAAGATGGAAAAAATTAACACAAATTCTCATTTGTGACGGCTCTATTCCCTCATAAGCTTAAAAGTTATTTCTCAAACAAACAAGCGGATTATAGCGCTCCGTATCGACTATTAAGTGTTGTTGTCATTACCGGTCTGCAGTCACTAGCAAATAACAGTGCTATTAAGTTCATATAAGGACAATGTTGCATAATTCACAACTTCTATATTGGCTACATTATGTTATATTTGTATAGTTTAATCCCAACTCAACCCAAAGTCTTGCTAACCTCCAAATATAATGTCTACTTGTATATTAATATATTCACATTTGGTGATAATTTGTATACATTCTCTTGTTTTCTTAAGCTACAAGAATAAAATGAAGATATTGAGATTAGTTACGTATTATAAACTTGTTCTACTAACATTTTTGTGGGTCAAAGGTGTTGTGGAGTAAGCATTTTGTGATTAATTGTTTTATAATTTACAAGATTAAGTCTCATTATTTTCAGATTTGTCAATGCGCATCAATCATCATATTTGATACCTCATATTTAATCTTTTTAAGTTTTAATACTTGCAAGATAATATTGTGTCGAGTGAAGTTTAAAGAGGACAGTTGAATCTGACTCTTAACTTAACATGTAATAACTCAACAACAACGACATTATCCTGGTGCCTAAATGACTCCCGCAAATTGCGAGGTAAGAGATCTGATGCACGCAACCTTACCCCTTGTGTTGGTGGCACAAAGAAACTGTTTTCGAGTGACCCAAGATAAAAGTTGTGTCGAGACATAACCTAATTCAGGATTATCATAAGTTCAAGGCAAGTTTAGAATTAGAATGTCATATTTAATTTCAAATACCTTTTAAAACCGTTTTAATTTCAATCTGTAATATATAAGTCCTCAAAGTCAATTCATATATTTATGGGCAAATAAAGCAATGGATATCATATCATAGAGGGCTCTTAACAGGTTTGGTACCAATATTCCTTGTCCTCATTTCCTTGTGTTTATATGAAACTGGTAATTATAACAAAAATTATCTTCAAAGTTCACATGGTTTAGGAATTAGGGCTTTAATATATGGTTAAGAATATAATGTTAATCAACAAATTAAACAAAAAACATGGTTGTTGAGCTTCTTGTTTCCTAGTTGTTATTTAGACTTGTATTAGGTTGATGTTAGTTGAGGTTTGAGGGGAATAATATTTTGGAAGATATGTTCAACTTAACACAAGTCAAAGTATGAGTAGTTATCAATTGCATGGCTTATATCATCCTATTCTTTTTAGTATACTATTTCATGCCATGATCATAAAATTAGGTCATAGTGATGTATTTCCATTTTTTTGTACAACTTTCAACCTTAAATATTGGCTAATTTCATTTCAAGTCAAAGGTTTTTGTTTATATTATCAAGGGATTTAATAAAATTGTATTGTAATTAGTATTCATAAACTAAAAATACATGTAAGCCTCCTTTTTCTAGGAAAATTTGCAAAAACTCGGGTAAGATGGGCGGACCTCTAAAAGGCGAAAATAGTCTAGGTTAATAATATTCTGCAAGTATTCGACAAAGTTTTGTGTCTTTTAATTCTTGGACTCGACAATTATATAAAAGTACCTTTTTTTCTTACACTTGCGTTTGAGTGTCGAGTATTTAACACGGGTAGATAAAAAGTTAAGTAAAAGCCATATAATACAATGCTATCCTCATGGAAAGTATTTAGCTCAAAGACATCATCCCATCCCTATGCATGTATAGCATGTACTATAGCTTTTGTGGGCCTTAATCAAAAGTTTTTTGTCTGCATAATCAATCCCCATATTCCTATCTTATGCCTCCATACATGTTACCATGATATATTTTTTACTTTGACAAACATACTTGATGCAAAATTATTCCAACATGTCAGAACAGAAATACTGAACCTGCTCCATCATCTAAATCAAACAAAAAATATTCCTTTTAATAAAATTTTTCTAGTTTTCAGTGCATTACTTCCTTAACCAACTTCAGCTATATAGATTACACATTCCCTCAAACTCTCTAGCACTCTACATCTCACATTCTTCATAATTTAATCCCTTTGTTGTATCCATTTAACAAATACTGTAATGCAAAATTCTCTGTTTTCTTAAGATGAGTATCAGTATCAGTATCTTATGTCATTTCATTCTTATTTTCTATATCAGCTTCAGTTCTATGCTTTCGGTGAGTTATTCCGAAACTTCTGATGAGTCTTATTGGCTTTTAAGGATCAAAGCCAAGTTTGATGATCAAGATGGTAGTCTCAGCAGCTGGTCTCCAAAAACCAGCTTTTGCAGCTGGAAAGGTCTTACATGTTCTGAAAATCGCGCTCATGTTACAGGCATGAACCTCTCAGGTTCAGGACTTTCTGGTGTAATTTCATCAGAGTTTTTACATCTCATGAATCTTCAAATTCTTGACTTGTCATCAAATTCTCTAACTGACTCAATTCCAAGTGAACTAGGGCAGCTTGAGAATCTAAGGGAGCTTCACTTGTACTCGAATTCACTTTCGGGTCACATCCCATCTCAGATTGGTTTTCTGAAGAAGTTAGAAGTTCTTAGAATCGGAGACAATATGCTAAGTGGGTACATTCCGAAGAGTGTTGGTAAGTTAACTGAATTGAAGGTTTTAGGCCTTTCTTATTGTCAGTTGAATGGAAGTATCCCATCTGAGATGGGAAAGTTGAAGAATTTGGTGTCCCTCAATTTGCAGCAAAATGGTCTTGTGGGGTCTATTCCGAAAGAGATTGGTGAATGCAAGGAACTTCAGAATTTTGCAGTATCCAACAATATGCTACAAGGAGATATACCTTCATCAATTGGTAATCTTCATTTACTGCAAATCCTGAATTTAGCCAACAATACTTTATCCGGAACGATTCCTACTGAACTGGGTACTTTGAAAACATTGAAGTACTTAAATCTGCTTGGAAATAGATTAAATGGTAAAATTCCTTCGGAATTGAACCATTTAACTCAGCTCGAAAAGCTGGATTTATCAAGCAACAACCTTTCAGGATTAGTCAATATAGTCCCTTCACAGATGAAAAGCCTTGAGGTTCTAGTACTGTCAAATAATATGTTGGCAGGAAATTTGCCTGAAAACTTCTGTGCAGATAATTCAAGGCTCAAAGTATTGTCGCTTTTGGGAAATCGTTTTTCAGGAAAGTTTCCCTTGGAGCTTTTTGGTTGTTCCTCGCTTGAGCAACTAGACCTGTCTGACAACAACTTCCAAGAGAACTTGCCCTCTAGGATTGATCAGCTGGTGAGCCTTACTGATCTTTACCTTAACAACAATAGTTTCAGCGGAACGTTACCTCCTGAGATAGGTAACTTGAGTAACTTGGAGTTTCTTTCTCTATATGACAACAAATTCACAGGAGAAATTCCTGTGGAAATAGGGAAGCTTACCAAGTTAAGTGTTCTTTACCTGTATGATAATCAATTCTCAGGCACCATACCATCTGAGCTCACTAACTGTACAGGATTAACAGAAATCGATTTCTTTGGAAATCATTTTTCTGGTAGAATTCCTGATACAATAGGAAGGTTAAAGAACCTGGTCTTACTCCAATTGAGGCAAAATGAACTATCAGGGCAAATCCCTCCTGGTTTGGGTGAATGTTCAAACTTACAAATGTTGGCCTTGGCAGATAATAAACTGTCGGGAGCAATCCCAACGACATTCAGCTCATTGTCCGAGATAATTCTCATTACTCTTTACAATAACTCCATTGAAGGCCCTCTACCCGAATCTCTAGTCCTCTTGAAAAAACTACAAATCATCAATTTTTCTCATAATAAGTTCACTGGAAGCATTTTTCCTTTGACAGGTTCAAATTCTCTTAGAGTCCTAGACTTGACCTCTAATGGGTTCTCGGGTCAAATCCCTACTAGGCTAGCCTTGTCCGAAAGCCTCACCCGTCTTCGCCTTGCAAAAAATTCTCTCAGTGGTAGCATTCCTCTTGAACTTTCCCTTCTCACTAAGCTTGTTTTCCTTGATTTATCTTCTAACAATTTATCAGGAGACCTGTCTGTCAATAATTTCTCAAACTCGACAAAACTCGAGCATCTTGTGCTTAACAACAACCGATTCACAGGCCAAATTCCTTCTTGGTTAGGGAACCTAAAAGGGTTGGGAGAACTTGATCTATCATCAAACAATTTTAATGGAATAGTGCCTAAAGAAATAGGGAACTGTTCTAATTTGCTCAAACTTTCTCTACATACCAACAAGTTGTCTGGCCAAATTCCACCAGAAATCGGACAACTTTCTTCTCTAAATGTCCTTAAACTTCAAAACAATAATCTGTCTGGCATAATTCCCACAGAAATCCAACACCTTGGAAATTTGTTTGAGCTTAGACTCTCTGAAAACCGTTTCACGGGTCAAATACCAGCTGAACTGGGAAAACTTACTGAACTACAAGTGATATTAGATCTAAGTTATAACCAGTTTTCAGGAAAAATTCCCGAGTCATTAGGAAATCTCATGAAACTAGAAAGATTAAACCTTTCTAATAATCATCTTCAAGGGAAAATTCCGTCTTCACTAGGAAAACTCTCTAGCCTTCACAATCTAAATATCTCTAATAACCTTCTCAAAGGCCAACTCCCATCTACATTCTCATCATTTCCCGTCAGCGCCTTTGCAGGCAATGCCAGGCTATGTGGGCTGCCACTTAAGTCTTGCTCATCATGGATTAAGGGGAAACATCTGTCGAATAGTGAAGTTGTCGCGATTATAGTTGCCATTGTGTTAACTTCAGCTGTTTTATGCTTGGTGATGATTTATACGATGATTAGAATATGGTGTTCTTGGAGAAGAGTTGCTGTTACAAGCAATGATGGGAGTCCAAATAATGAGTTTAAAGCGCAAAATCATGATCCTGAGAATTGGGTTAGCTATGAAGGTGAGAAGAAGAAAGGAGGCTACTGCAAAATGGATTCAAGTAGTTTGCCGCCTTCACCCGAAAAACAGCTTATTACCTAGGATTTGTTCTCAAAAGTTAAAAGTTCATCTTCTTGGACCATCAAAAATTACCTCAAATTTCTTTGATTTTATTTTGTATAGAACACTTGATTTCTGGGAGAAAACTTTGTGTATCAGGATTTCAGATTGTAAAGAAGTGAGTTTACATCGAAAAAACGCGTTTAAGGAATTCATTTTGTTATGTTTATTTGCTCATCACAACCATAAACTTCAAAAATCACAGGTGTTATTGAAAGACCTGATCAACTCCATGATGTAAATACAGAAATATTAGTAAAGTCTCCCATATAATATCCCACATCGAAGAAATACCGTACCAGAACTGGAGAAAGGTTATAAAAAAAGAACCTGGGCTTTCTTTTACCTCATACCTTTCTCGGCCTTTTGGCTAAGATCAAGTGTAGTATCTGTTCTTATCAGTTTAATATCTGATATGTGGACCATTGGTTCACACGATATTAAATTTATTTTTTAAGAGGGGAGGTCCATCAAGGTAGCTTGCTGTCTGGGCCTTCACGCGTCGCCCATGCGTTGCACTACTGCTTGGGCCTGGCGCACCTCTCCAATTCCAGTTTAATATTTACAGTTTCTGCAATTCCTGATTTAGGTCATTAGGATCTGGAATCTATTTTGTATTTCTGATTGATTTGAAAACTACCCTCACAGTAAATCATGCAACTGTATGCTCAACCAACGTAAACTCTAAGCTCTCAAGCACCTCCTTGTGCTCTCAAGAAGTAGTGGTCCGATAGTTTGTCAGCCGAGTAGAGTTTGGATGATCATGAAACCGTTTGCTCTAAGCTTTCACAGTAGTGGGAGGAGTCGACTCATATGCAGTAGCTTGGTGAAGGGAACCCACCGGAATCCTGGTATATGTGCTCAATCAAAGCAAATTTCCCTTCATAGTTGCGATTTGTGAAGTTATTTTAATTCGTGGCCATGAGTCGAGCCATCATGATTCGAAACCATAATTACAGATCAAATCTTTTCCAAAATGATTTAAATATGAAACCGACGTCGTGTTCACTTATTACTAGTGACAAAGAGACAAGATACATATGTAAGGTACTCCGTATGATCGTATCTAATTTAGGCTTTTGGCCAATAACATTGTCATCAAACGAAAAAATCCCTTATTTACTAAAAGAATAGGTAATCTCACAATTTTCCTTCTAAAAAACATCTTAAATAAGAAAATCAATTACATTTACTAAATAAGACTATTAATTATATTTTATTTCGTAACTTATTATCTATTCATTAAAATTAATATTTTCATCAAATTATATTATTTGTACTAAAGTCTAAACAATAGTCCCTTAATTAAAATATAAATAAAATTTATATAAAATTATAAATAGCTAAATCTTTTATTGATGCTATTATTTGAGAATGGCTCAATTCATACTACGTAAAAAAAAACTGTAAATCGCTATTATTACTTTCGTGACAAAAAAAATTAAGAATTTAAAAATTGAAATCAATAGCTTTATAGTATAGAAAATATTTTGTTTAAAATACATTTCAGCACATTACTCAATTCTCTTGATTAATTGTCAGTTTCAACTGTTTTTTCTCAAAGCAAAATACAATGACGAGAAATATGAACATATATGGAGATATCAATAATATATATTTAAAAGTAATATATTAATATAAAAAAATTGTACCGTACATTTATTGCACAGGATCTAAACTAGTAGTATAATATGAACTTTTATGGTACGTATATGCATCATATCTATGACGAATCTTCAATGTTTCTTAGCCATCCAATGTAATAATGTATCGTTCCCATGAAGAAAAATTGAGACCCGACTAAACAACGTTATGAGGGATGGACATTGGGCTTTGGTAATCGATCCAAGAATCGGTACTTAGTGTATAAACCTTTTTTTTTTTTTTTTTTTTGGTAACGAGGAACATCTCTCATTATCAGCTTAGGGCGATACATCTTTGAGAGACCAAATCCCGAGAGATACGTGACAGCACGGTAAGCTGACACTCTGTTTTAACAACCCAAAGGTCCCCGTGCAATAACCGCTTATTGCCCATGCAGGGAGTCCAACCCGAGACCTCGGAATTTGTGTCAGTGCATGCTTTGAGGGTGACCCGCCTTCTACTGCACTCACAGCACTTGGTTGTACTATATATATACTTTAATTTGTCTAAATTTAGGAAAAGGATAGAATATGAAAATATAATGAAAATTTGTATGTGAAATACTAAAGTTGGTATTTAAAAAAGTAATTTCGATACAATTACTCCAACGTGGTACTAAGTACTGAGATTAATGTACTTGTCATCTTTCATAGGCTATGAATGTCACAAATGTTGGATACTTGGTTTCGTAGTCACTCATTCAAGTAGTTTGCATCCAGTGGCGCAATATTAAAGAATAACTTAACGTCCCACATCGAAGAGTAGACCTCCCTTTGTGGTACAATAAGAGTATAAAAGCGGAAAGCAGCACTTTTCCATCATCATACCTTTCTCGGCCTTTTGGCTAAGATTATGTGTAGTATCTGTTCTTGTCGGTTTAATATCTGATAGGTGTTCTATATGTTCACCTTAAATATTAAATTTATTTTTTAAGAGGGGAGGTTCATTAAGGTAGCTTGCTACCTGGGCCTTCATGCGTCGCCTATGCGTTGCACTTAGAGGTGGCAATCGGGTCGGGTTTGGGTCGGGTCGGGTCGGGTCATATCGGGTTCGGGTCATATCGGGTCAGCATACCCTTTCGGGTCGAGTCGAGTCGGGTTTGGGTCGTTATCGGGTCGGGTCATTTCGGGTCGAATGGTGTATCGGGTCGGGTTTGGGTCGGGTCATTATCGGGTCCGGTAACTTAATCGCATTACTATAATTTTTTACCATTAAATTTATTTTTTAACCTATTATTTGGTTTAATTAATTCATTACTAAGTCAAACATATCAATCTAAACACAAAATCACTTACATTTTGATCAAAATTAAGCTTATTAATTATCGGGTCATCAATTTAATCGGGTCAATATCGGGTCGGGTCTGGGTCGGGTTCGGGTCAATGATAATCGGGTCGTGTCGGGTTACGGGTCGTCATCGGGTCGGGTCGGTTTCGGGTCACAATATTTTCGGGTCGGGTTTGCTCGGGTTCGGGTCGGGTCACTCGGGTCGGGTCAGACTTGCCAGCTCTAGTTGCACTACTGCTTGGGCCTGGCGCACCTCTCAAATTTAGTCAAAAATTTACAATATCTACTGTAGATATTTATGATGTGTATTGTGTAATCAGTCAACTAATTTACCCTCAATATGAGCCATTGCGTTTGATATTTGTAGAGTTCGGAATTTCGACGTTCATCAATATGTGGAGATTGGAAGTTTGAAATTATCAAAAAAACATGTGGAGATTGGAAGTTTGAAATTTTGATAATTGTGAACTGAATTTTGATGATCGTAAACCACCATAATCTTTCGTAATCTTTTGTAACTCATACATCGTGTTCGGAATGATGAACAAAAAGCATAGCGAGACAACTGTCCATGATCATCAAAAAGTTGTGCCAAAGGGATCCAAATGAAGCAGCAATATACAACCGACCTTTGTACATTGATTGAAAATTACCTAGAGTTTTTGAAACAACAGCCATTCAATATATCGCGTTATTGACAAACTTGAGCCCAACCACGTTGTGTGACGGAGGAAGAACATTGGGCTTTGGTAGTCCAGGAATTGGTACTTAATGTATAGACTTGCACTAATCCAGGGACGATTGTAACACATGATTTAATTGCGAACGAGGATACGTAATAACACCACCTTATAGTCGTTTTTAGATGAATCAAAAACCAAACCAAACCAAGGTCGAAAGAACTTACAACCACCTCAGGGAGAGGGACGTTCAATAATGTATTTATAGAAGTATTCCATAATATAATTTCTCTAGTAACCAAGGCCAACCCATTTATATAACCCAAAACATCACCGCTATCCATGTGATCCAGTTTTTTGAGTTGCGTAACTTCTCTACTTGTGTCGCTACAACGAACTAAGACTCGTTTACTGTTTTGCCTTTTACTCCAGCCATCCATGATGACTAATAAATGATTTTCAGCATTATTGTCCTTATAGCTCTTTTTATGAGTAAATAAAATTTGGATCATCCGTAATAGATCGCCACTTATTACATACCAATTTGTACTTAAGGACATCTTTTACGGGAAGGTCTTAACTATTTTATTAGTAGTTGATTATTCATTAATTGTGTTCATTGGGTTTAATCACCCTACTAAAATTTGACTCGCTAAAGACGTCGTTATTTAAAATAGTCAAATTAATCATCTGTGCTCTCACTAATTATACTAGAGCTCTTTTAAAGAATTGGTCTTTGACTAAAAGAAAAGAGTGGAATGGGCAATGGATGGATTTTGATGCGGATCTTTGTGTTGCTATGGATGCGTCTATTTTTACAAATGATCATGAGGATTTCGATTCTATTAGAAGTAAGGTTTCAGATTACTCAAAAAAATTAGCAGTTTATTGGAAACAAAGAGCAAAGTTAAAATGGATTGCTGAGGGAGATACTTGCTCAAAATATTTTTTTAATTGGGCTAAATCAAGGGCTGCCACAAATTTTATTATGGGGATCAAAACACCAGATGGAGAATGGATTTTTGAGAGACAGGGAATTGAGAATGCCTTTCTAGAGCTATACAATGGTATCTTCAAGGCTCATGAGACAACTACTCCTTTTGACGACTATAGGTTGCAGAACGAACGTTTTTTTAAAGTTCAAAAAACATTCTTATCTGAAGACGACAAAGATCATCTATCTAAGGTTTTTACAAAACAAGAAGTGAGAAAGGCTGTTTTTCAATTAGGCTCCTTAAAATCACCAGGTCCGGATGGTTTTCCTGCCATATTTTACCAGCGTTGTTGGCATTTTATTCAGAAGGACGTTATTACGGCTGTCTTGCATGCTCTGAATACAGGAGAGATACCATCTAAAATGAACAAGACCTTTATTACGTTGGTGCCAAAGTGTGTTTCACCAGAGCGGGCAGATCAATTCCGACCTATTAGCTTATGTAATGTTATCATGAAGATTGTTACAAAGTGTGTGGCTAATAGGTTACGAAAATATATGGACAAATTGGTGGGCCCCTATCAGAATGCCTTTGTTCCCGGGCGAAGTATTACAGATAATATTCTTATTGCCCATGAATTAATACATAACATTTCTAGTGCAAGTACAGGAAAAAAGGGCCGAATGGCATTCAAGGCTGATATGAGTAAGGCATATGATCGTCTGGACTGGAATTATATAGAAGCAACATTGAGAGTTATGGGTTTTCCTATATCTTTGATCAGGATTATTATGAGCTCTATTAAGACAGTTACGTATCAAATCCTTATTAATGGTCTTCCTTCAGCAACAGTTATTCCGAAATGTGGAATTCGACAAGGTGATCCTTTATCGCCATATATTTTTGTGTTATGTACTGAGCTACTATCCATTAATCTCCTGGAAGCGGAACAACTGCTTAGGATACGAGGTCTACAAGTGTCACGGTCTGGGCCGGCTATCTCGCATTTGTTATTTGCTGATGATTCAATTTTTTTCATTAATGGTAAAGCTAATTTCTGCCATACACTTGCAACCATGCTCAATGAGTACTGCCAAGCGTCGGGTCAGGTAATCAATCATGAAAAATCAGCTCTTCTTATATCTCCAAACTCCACTATGGCTTTTGCTTCTTCATGTATTTCTCTTTTCAAGGCACCCATGTCTAATTCCCTTGGCACATATTTGGGTTTACCTACGGATGTCAGTAACTCATTACAGAAAACTACAAAAAAATGTCTGTTTAATTTTCTTATAGAAAAGGTCCAAAAAAGAGTCTCCTCGTGGAATGGTCTTCTTTTATCACCAGTTGGACGACTAACGCTTATTTCTTCTATTCTATCTTCCATTTCCATTTACTTTCTATCGGTGTTTCAAATGCCGGTAAGTGTGACTAACAAAATTGATTCTTTGTTGTCATATTTTTGGTGGTCTGGTAGTCGAATGAGCAAATCTATTAGTTGGTGTAGCAGACTGTTTCTTAGTCGTCCAAAGTCTCTAGGGGGTTTGGGAATTAGAAATACTAAATGTATGAACCAGGCTCTGTTAGCAAAAATTCCATGGAAAATTATAACTCAACCACAGTCTCTGATTGCGCGTACATTGGGTGCTAAGTATGGAATACAGAAGTTAGCTGCTGATGATCGGTTGGTTACTCCTTCCTCTAATGTGTCATGGGGGGGAAGAAGTATTTTATGGGGTTTGGATCTTATTCGGCCATCATGTGCTTGGAAGGTTATGGATGCCACAAGACAGAATGAAGACTTGGTCCCACCGGGTTTTGATAATCGGCATGATGGCGAGCTCTCTACTTCAATTGTTCAACAATTGGGAATGAATTATTGCTATATGGGAATATAAGCGGTTGTCTTCGGCATGTTGTTTATGTAGATGCTTCGTGGACTACTGATCGACATACGGGTATTGGTTGGGTATGTTTTTCATCTACTGGGCATGAGGAACATCAGCATATGTCCACATTTGCACAAAGTGCTGAGCAAGCAGAATGTAAGGCCATTCTGCAGGTGCTCAGTTGGGCCATCAAGAAACGATTCTTACACATATCCATCGCGTCCGACTGCATACGAGTATTGACACAAATTCTGGATGGAAAGTCGACAAACCATTTAACAACTTCACTATTAAGGGATATTTCACAAGCTGCTTTGAATTTTCATTGTATTAGTTTTTCGTTTATTTCTAGGACATGTAATACTATTGCTCACGATCTGGCTAATAGGGCTAGAATGTGAGTGAATCCACTTGTCAAAAAAAAAAAAAAAAAGTATGTAACTAAAATAGTTGCAATTAATTAAAAGACAAGTATATTATAAAATCGGGGGTTTTGGTTGAATTCAAAGACAAATTAAACTTCAAACAATACTAGAGAACAAGTAAGCAAGTAATTGATTGAATTTATCAAATATGAGAAGAAACCTTAACCCAACCTAAATTAGAGCATGTCTGGCCTACTCAGATAAAAATGAGTTTCTATTTTTTAAGCTTAATTTTTTAAAAGTAGTTTTTATAAAGCAAAAGCATCAAATTGGTGCTTTTATATATTTTTATGGAAATATGATAGTTGAGCTTTTTAGAATTTACTATTAACTTTTAAATATATGATGCGTTTGGCCAAAAAGTGTTTATAAGTCCAAAAACACTTTAAAAAGTTTGGACAAACACATACTTAGTGAACCTCTTTTGTTTGATCCAAGATACAATCAATTCCGAATATATATTACGGAGTATTACCCTATTATGGAGATAAATCTCCTAATCCCCTTAATAGTAGTCAATAACAAGAAAATCACACTTAACTATTGACCCAACTTGCTAATCCCTTGTAGAAATCACATACATAAAGTAAACCAACAGTCTTTCCACTCATGATCAGCTCGTATATTAAAGACATATCCAAGATCTTATAAAAAAGACGTTTCCTATCCGCCTTATCAAACTTACACCTGCGAGAAAAATAAGATGCAATGGCGTGGAACCATGCATCACCACAATAGATAAACCATTCGTCCTTTGACGCGGCATCCCAACTCTGTTAATGCCTGACCGCGGCTCTTGGAGTTCTGAAGGTGGTAAAGGTGGTGGCGGCCCATTTTTAATTAGGAAGTCCATACATAAATTTGGATGGTTGGGATCACATAAACTGTAGAATAATTCTACATGTTTTGTAAGAGTTTTGATTATTCCTGCCCACCTACACTTGAAATCCATAATAACATCTCTTGCGTTTACAAACGCAAGAGATTGAGTTGTGGAGGTTATGAATATGGCTCTTAATTGGCCGGTTAGATGTCAAAAGAGGGAGATTAATTCGTATTATTGACTATTCTTAAGAAGCAGTATACTTTTTCTCGAATTCTTCATGAGGAATAAACATTCAAAGAGCATTGATAGCTTAATTGATAGCTTAATATTATACAATACCAAAATTGTAACAAACCCAGTTTTTCTAATGACTTAATTAACGAAAGCGGAAAGAAAGATAAGTCATAAAAAAATCAGTAAAATTTAAAATCGTCAACTCGTAACGAGTTGCTTCATAAAACTGGATGTTTAGAACGTAAACTAGGTTTAATATCCAAATTACAAATTAAAGCAAGGTCCGACTTTAATAACAGTTTGCTACATAAACTCATGAAAGATCAACATAAGTCCAAGTCTCGACAATCCCCTCCTAAGTCCAAGTCTTCAAGATCCATGTTACCTGAAACATCAATAAAATAAAACTGCCCCACTTAGTGGGAGTAACCTAACCGTCCTCTATCAACGGCCTCTTATCATGGAGAATATTAGTAATGCAATTAGGCGGTCAAACATACAACTCCAGTCACATTACAACATCGACGTGCACACATGTGATATGTACATGAAGTAACACATTGGTTCATATTGGCATATGACATAATAAATATGTGAACATAACGACACTGTTCAACAACATGTTATACTTCCTCCGTTCTAATATGATCTACCCATTTGTTGAATATATGAGTGTAGTATTTTAATAAAATGGGTAGATCATATGAGAACGGAGGAAGTATAAATCAGCAAATGGTAAATCCAAGTAGATGTTACGCGGATAAAAACTTATCGTCATTTCTTTTTAAAAATATTTATTTTCTTCACAAAAAGCACGGGACGTGACTACTAATGTCACACGCATACTCACGGCTTGCATCTCACCTTGAGTATGAGTGGGAGCATCAATCCTGTCGATCATATCGATACTAGGAGGTTTACATCTCACCCCTAGTGCTCAATAGGACCGGACGACTAAATTGACTTGGTTTAGCAACCAGAATCGTGGGGAAGAACAAACGGCTAATGCATGGACTCAGAGGTCCCATTTAAGTGACATGTCCCATACACTTTGAGGCACCAAGACAATCATAACTGTCAAGGTCTGCACACGATCACAACCGTGAAATAATAATTGCCAAGATATCTGAAAGGTAGTAACGTTGATCAAGCTCCTGTCAATATATGCGCATATACCCACTCCACAACTTCTTGGAACATGCAGCTCCTCAGTGGCAGCTGGTCGACTACTATCCTAACGACAATCCTTCCACACACAGCTTCGAGATATGTTGTCCGTACTTGTATAGCATAAGCTCTCTAAACATTCTTCCGACACGTCGATCCCTAAAACTTACAAGGTAGCGCCCAACATATAGCACGAAAGACTCACATATGTCTCATAGAGACGATAATACATCGATATGCGGACCATCCCAACATATCGACAATACAACGACATTTGGCTCAGAGGTCTCATTCAAGGGGCATACCCAAGATAACCGAAAATAGCATACCGATTCAGAGGTCCCATTTAAGTGGCATGTTTGGCAGCTAGGATAACATGGCGGTAAAATGATACCGGACTTACAGACTCCCGCGGGCCCTAGTCCAAGCTGTTGAAAACGCTTTTACTCCAATGAGAATTTCATGGGTATTAATCTTAACCGAGTAGCGTTCATATTTGAGATTTGGAACATCTTATTCAAGTAATATATTAGAAAGTATTCATTATTTCTAATTCGTTATTCAGGGATTGAAATTGCTAGGTACATTATTTTCAAGTATAAATTTACTTTGACTTAGTAACTCTTGACTAATTTAATTAGTCGATGGTTAATCAAGGTCATCATAGTCAACTCACAGCTTAACTAATATTTTAATTAGTCAAGGCATGACTAGAGACAAGTCCTTATCTTTTTATTTAATATTCAAATAAGGTCCTTATAATTATCATATTGATTTACTCAAAATTTAATGGTGAAGACGAGTATTTTAAAATAAAACCTTCAAAGGCATTTGAGTCCAAAATTTAATTATTTCATCAAAATTGCTAAGAATCACATTTACACTTGCTAAGATCTTTAAAGGTTGTTTCTAAAACGGTTTTTAGATTAAAAGTTGCTCAAACTCTTAAAACAATTATTTAAATAACTAAGCAAGGTGGTTTTAGTTTAAAAAGAATAATTTAATATAATTATTTTTAATAAGATATTTGTATATTATCCTTGCTGTATTACACTTGAATAAAGCTTTATTTTTATAAAGTAACTTCACCAAATAAAATTAAGGTATTAAAATCGGATTAGACTATAAAGCGGTCTTTTTGTTTATTTTCGAAAAGGGGTCTAAACTAAGTATTTTCTTACAAAATTTTACCAAGTGATTACTCATAATATAAGTGAACTCCTGTTATTTTTTAAATAGGAGTTAGCATATACATACAAATTTTCATTCTGACTTTGTTTTAGTGGGTCTAACATGTGAGTGCATAGTAAAAAAAACTATTCAAAGGTATATTTTTCATGTGAGGTGATAACACAATTATTAAGCTTATATACATGATTGCACATTGTCATTTTTCCACATAATAATTTATTTAAGTCATTTATTTAAGGTGGACTGTAACATGCATGTAACAAACAATATTATGTTGCACTAAAATACATATATGACACTAGTTAGAAAGACTTATCCTACCAAGATATGTCTATTTGCCTCCTGACTAGATTACTAGTATTCTACAATTACGAGGCAAAGGGTTAGGTTACCTTAAAAGTTATCCGGGTCTTGAATGTAATCAAAGTTGCTCAGATCAATAGGCTCGATCTTCCTCTTCCTCCTCTAATTTGATTCCATGATAACAACAAAATAACAAACAAGTTAGTAAAAAATTATCTACTTAATTAATCTAGTAATTATAATCAAGGAAGAGTTAGGAAAAGAAAAGGGAATGGAAAGTATACAAGTTTTAATTTAGGCTTTGTGGGAGATGGAAGATGTGAGCATGCAACTATCGTAAGGAGCTTTGAGCAAGTGGAGCAAGGTGTGAAATAAGTGAACTTAGGTGCTTTAAATAGGATGTAAATCTACTCACTCCATGTGTTTAAGTTCACGGATCATTTGCATGCTACTGGAAATCATCACAAAGGACAATGGTCATGTTTTGTGTAAGAGTGAAAGGTATAGTCCATGCACAAGGATGAAGAAAGAAACAAAAGCTGATGGAAGCTTAGACTCCTCATAAGAATGGATGTATTTGGGGTAGGAGAAAGGGTCACAAGCTGCTGCCATTTCTTAAATATGGGAGGTAAAAACAAATCCTTGTTTGTTTGCAAGGTCATCATAGAATTGATTATAAAAACCATGATTTTATGAAAGCTCTTTGCACAACCGAGCAGGTTTGAGATTTTACAGTTGTTAGGGGCAAATGAAAATATTACCATTGTGTCGGGCTCGGAAAAATTATAAATTTAGGCTTTTGTTTCGTCTCAATCGGAGTCCGGATGAGCAAATAGGGGCCAAAGTATCATTTTCCATAAAAGTTAGCATATACATACAAATTTTCATTCTGACTTTGTTTTAGTGGGTCTAACATGTGAGTGCATAGTAAAAAAAATTATTCAAAGGTATATTTTTCATGTGAGGTGATAACACAATTATTAAGCTTATATACATGATTGGCACATTGTCATTTTTCCACATAATAATTTATTTAAGTCATTTATTTAAGGTGGACTGTAACATGCATGTAACAAACAATATTATGTTGCACTAAAATACATATATGACACTAGTTAGAAAGACTTATCCTACCAAGATATGTCTATTTGCCTCCTGACTAGATTACTAGTATTCTACAATTACGAGGCAGAGGGTTAGGTTAGGTTACCTTAAAGGTTATCCGGGTCTTGAATGTAATCAAAGGTGCTCAGATCAATAGGCTCGATCTTCCTCTTCCTCCTCTAATTTGATTCCATGATAACAACAAAATAACAAACAAGTTAGTAAAAAATTATCTACTTAATTAATCTAGTAATTATAATCAAGGAAGAGTTAGGAAAAGAAAAGGAAATGGAAAGTATACAAGTTTTAATTTAGGCTTTGTGGGAGATGGAAGATGTGAGCATGCAACTATCGTAAGGAGCTTTGAGCAAGTGGAGCAAGGTGTGAAATAAGTGAACTTAGGTGCTTTAAATAGGATGTAAATCTACTCACTCCATGTGTTTAAGTTCACGGATCATTTGCATGCTACTGGAAATCATCACAAAGGACAATGGTCATGTTTTGTGTAAGAGTGAAAGGTATAGCCGTATAGTCCATGCACAAGGATGAAGAAAGAAACAAAAGCTGATGGAAGCTTAGACTCCTCATAAGAATGGATGTATTTGGGGTAGGAGAAAGGGTCACAAGCTGCTGCCCTTTCTTAAATATGGGAGGTAAAAACAAATCCTTGTTTGTTTGCAAGGTCATCATAAAATTAATTATAAACACCATGATTTTATGAAAGCTCTTTGCACAACCGAGCAGGTTTGAGATTTTAAAGTTGTTAATGGCAAATGAAAATATTACCATTGTGTCGGGCTCGGAAAAATTATAAATTTAGGCTTTTGTTTCGTCTCAATCGGAGTCCGGATGAGCAAATAGGGGCCAAAGTATCATTTTCCATAAAAGTTAGCATATACATACAAATTTTCATTCTGACTTTGTTTTAGTGGGTCTAACATGTGAGTGCATAGTAAAAAAAATTATTCAAAGGTATATTTTTCATGTGAGGTGATAACACAATTATTAAGCTTATATACATGATTGGCACATTGTCATTTTTCCACATAATAATTTATTTAAGTCATTTATTTAAGGTAGACTGTAACATGCATTTAACAAACAATATTATGTTGCACTAAAATACATATATGACACTAGTTAGAAAGACTTATCCTACCAAGATATGTCTATTTGCCTCCTGACTAGATTACTAGTATTCTACAATTACGAGGCAAAGGGTTAGGTTACCTTAAAGGTTATCCGGGTCTTGAATGTAATCAAAGATGCTCAGATCAATAGGCTCGATCTTCCTCTTCCTCCTCTAATTTGATTCCATGATAACAACAAAATAACAAACAAGTTAGTAAAAAATTATCTACTTAATTAATCTAGTAATTATAATCAAGGAAGAGTTAGGAAAAGAAAAGGGAATGGAAAGTATACAAGTTTTAATTTAGGCTTTGTGGGAGATGGAAGATGTGAGCATGCAACTATCGTAAGGAGCTTTGAGCAAGTGGAGCAAGGTGTGAAATAAGTGAACTTAGGTGCTTTAAATAGGATGTAAATCTACTCACTCCATGTGTTTAAGTTCACGGATCATTTGCATGCTACTGGAAATCATCACAAAGGACAATGGTCATGTTTTGTGTAAGAGTGAAAGGTATAGTCCATGCACAAGGATGAAGAAAGAAACAAAAACTGATGGAAGCTTAGACTCCTCATAAGAATGGATGTATTTGGGGTAGGAGAAAGGGTCACAAGCTGCTGCCCTTTCTTAAATATGGGAGGTAAAAACAAATCCTTGTTTGTTTGCAAGGTTATCATATAATTAATTATAAACACCATGATTTTATGAAAGCTCTTTGCACAACCGAGCAGGTTTGAGATTTTAAAGTTGTTAATGGCAAATGAAAATATTACCATTGTGTCGGGCTCGGAAAAATTATAAATTTAGGCTTTTGTTTCGTCTCAATCGGAGTCCGGATGAGCAAATAGGGGTCAAAGTATCATTTTCCATAAAAGTTAGCATATACATACAAATTATCATTCTGACCTTGTTTTAGTGGGTCTAACATGTGAGTGCATAGTAAAAAAAATTATTCAAAGGTATATTTTTCATGTGAGGTGATAACACAATTATTAAGCTTATATACATGATTGGCACATTGTCATTTTTCCACATAATTTATTTAAGTCATTTATTTAAGGTGGACTGTAACATGCATGTAACAAACAATATTATGTTGCACTAAAATACATATATGACACTAGTTAGAAAGACTTATCCTACCAAGATATGTCTATTTGCCTCCTGACTAGATTACTAGTATTCTACAATTACGAGGCAGAGGGTTAGGTTAGGTTACCTTAAAGGTTATCCGGGTCTTGAATGTAATCAAAGGTGCTCAGATCAATAGGCTCGATCTTCCTCTTCCTCCTCTAATTTGATTCCATGATAACAACAAAATAACAAACAAGTTAGTAAAAAATTATCTACTTAATTAATCTAGTAATTATAATCAAGGAAGAGTTAGGAAAAGAAAAGGAAATGGAAAGTATACAAGTTTTAATTTAGGCTTTGTGGGAGATGGAAGATGTGAGCATGCAACTATCGTAAGGAGCTTTGAGCAAGTGGAGCAAGGTGTGAAATAAGTGAACTTAGGTGCTTTAAATAGGATGTAAATCTACTCACTCCATGTGTTTAAGTTCACGGATCATTTGCATGCTACTGGAAATCATCACAAAGGACAATGGTCATGTTTTGTGTAAGAGTGAAAGGTATAGTCCATGCACAAGGATGAAGAAAGAAACAAAAGCTGATGGAAGCTTAGACTCCTCATAAGAATGGATGTATTTGGGGTAGGAGAAAGGGTCACAAGCTGCTGCCCTTTCTTAAATATGGGAGGTAAAAACAAATCCTTGTTTGTTTGCAAGGTCATCATAAAATTAATTATAAACACCATGATTTTATGAAAGCTCTTTGCACAACCGAGCAGGTTTGAGATTTTAAAGTTGTTAATGGCAAATGAAAATATTACCATTGTGTCGGGCTCGGAAAAATTATAAATTTAGGCTTTTGTTTCGTCTCAATCGGAGTCCGGATGAGCAAATAGGGGCCAAAGTATCATTTTCCATAAAAGTTAGCATATACATACAAATTTTCATTCTGACTTTGTTTTAGTGGGTCTAACATGTGAGTGCATAGTAAAAAAAATTATTCAAAGGTATATTTTTCATGTGAGGTGATAACACAATTATTAAGCTTATATACATGATTGGCACATTGTCATTTTTCCACATAATAATTTATTTAAGTCATTTATTTAAGGTAGACTGTAACATGCATGTAACAAACAATATTATGTTGCACTAAAATACATATATGACACTAGTTAGAAAGACTTATCCTACCAAGATATGTCTATTTGCCTCCTGACTAGATTACTAGTATTCTACAATTACGAGGCAAAGGGTTAGGTTACCTTAAAGGTTATCCGGGTCTTGAATGTAATCAAAGATGCTCAGATCAATAGGCTCGATCTTCCTCTTCCTCCTCTAATTTGATTCCATGATAACAACAAAATAACAAACAAGTTAGTAAAAAATTATCTACTTAATTAATCTAGTAATTATAATCAAGGAAGAGTTAGGAAAAGAAAAGGGAATGGAAAGTATACAAGTTTTAATTTAGGCTTTGTGGGAGATGGAAGATGTGAGCATGCAACTATCGTAAGGAGCTTTGAGCAAGTGGAGCAAGGTGTGAAATAAGTGAACTTAGGTGCTTTAAATAGGATGTAAATCTACTCACTCCATGTGTTTAAGTTCACGGATCATTTGCATGCTACTGGAAATCATCACAAAGGACAATGGTCATGTTTTGTGTAAGAGTGAAAGGTATAGTCCATGCACAAGGATGAAGAAAGAAACAAAAGCTGATGGAAGCTTAGACTCCTCATAAGAATGGATGTATTTGGGGTAGGAGAAAGGGTCACAAGCTGCTGCCCTTTCTTAAATATGGGAGGTAAAAACAAATCCTTGTTTGTTTGCAAGGTTATCATATAATTAATTATAAACACCATGATTTTATGAAAGCTCTTTGCACAACCGAGCAGGTTTGAGATTTTAAAGTTGTTAATGGCAAATGAAAATATTACCATTGTGTCGGGCTCGGAAAAATTATAAATTTAGGCTTTTGTTTCGTCTCAATCGGAGTCCGGATGAGCAAATAGGGGCCAAAGTATCATTTTCCATAAAAGTTAGCATATACATACAAATTATCATTCTGACCTTGTTTTAGTGGGTCTAACATGTGAGTGCATAGTAAAAAAAATTATTCAAAGGTATATTTTTCATGTGAGGTGATAACACAATTATTAAGCTTATATACATGATTGGCACATTGTCATTTTTCCACATAATTTATTTAAGTCATTTATTTAAGGTGGACTGTAACATGCATGTAACAAACAATATTATGTTGCACTAAAATACATATATGACACTAGTTAGAAAGACTTATCCTACCAAGATATGTCTATTTGCCTCCTGACTAAGCAACGTGATGGAGGATGGAAATCGGGCTTGGTAATCCAAGAATTGGTACTTAGTGTATAAACTTGCACTAATCCCGGGACTAAACCACCTTGATTACCAGTTTGAATTCGTATCGAAGTATACATAAGTATTACTAACTTATAATCGTTTTTCAATGCATCAAATCCTAAACCAAGATCAAGATCACTTATTATCCTCTGAGGCCTAGGAACCTTAATACATTTGTTTATAGAAGGGTTCCAATGTAAAATCTTTCTTAATGAGCTATAATTACCATAGTGAATCCATGATATAACATCTCTATCAAATGAATTATAAGGCCCATCTCTAACCAAGGTCAAGCCATTAACGTAACTCAAAACATGACATCTATCCATGTCATCCAATTTTTCGAGTTGCTTAACTTTTCTGAATGTATCGCTACAACGAATTAAGACTCAATCTTTATTTTGCTAGGTCTTTCGACCTTCCATGACGACTAATAACTGGTTTTTCGTAGTATTGCCCTTGTAACTCCGGACTCCCTAGATGAGTCGAAATAAAATTAGGATCATTAATTATAGATCGTCATCTCGTACATACACATTTGTACGTAAGAAGGACTTTTACGGGAATCCATGAACTTCAAGCAACATCTCATCGGGCAAAGAATCGTACTTGGCCTTGACTCTTTTCTTGGTCGTTTCACCCATGATCAGCTCAGATATGGAAGGCATATCGGAGATTTTCTTAAAAAGACGATTCCTATCGGCCTGAACAAACTTAAATTTAGCAGAAAAATAAGATGCAAGGGCATCAGGGGACCTGTCTGTCAATAATTTCTCAAACTCGACAAAACTTGAGCATCTCATGCTTAACAACAACCGATTCACAGGCCAAATTCCTTCTTGGTTAGGGAACCTAAAAGGGTTGGGAGAACTTGATCTATCATCAAACAATTTCAATGGAATAGTGCCTAAATAAATAGGGAACTGTTCTAATTTGCTCAAACTTTCTCTACATACCAACAAGTTGTCTGGCCAAATTCCACCAGAAATTGGACAACTTTCTTCTCTAAATGTCCTTAAACTTCAAAACAACAATCTATCTGGCATAAATCCCACAGAAATCCAACACCTTGGAAATTTGTTTGAGCTTCGACTCTCTGAAAACCGCTTCACGGGTGAAATACCAGCTGAACTAGGAGAACTTACTGAACTACAAGTGATATTAGATCTAAGTTATAACCAGTTTTTAGGAAAAATTCCCGAGTCATTAGGAAATCTCATGAAACTAGAAAGATTAAACCTTTCTAATAATCATCTTCAAGGGAAAATTTCGTCTTCATTAGGAAAACTCTCGAGCCTTCACAATCTAAACATCTCTAACAACCTTCTCAAAGGCCAACTCCCATCTACATTCTCATCATTTCCCGTCAGCGCCTTTGCAGGCAATGCCAGGCTATGTGGGCTGCCACTTAAGTCTTGCTCATCATGGATGAAGGGGAAACATTTGTCGAATAGTGAAGTTGTCGCAATTATAGTTGCCATTGTGTTAACTTCAGCTGTTTTATGCTTGGTGATGATTTATACGATGATTAGAATATGGTGTTCTTGGAGAAGAGTTGCTGTTACAAGCAATGATGGGAGTCCAAATAATGAGTTTAAAGCGCAAAATCATGATCCTGAGAATTGGGTTAGCTATGAAGGCGAGAAGAAGGAGGCTACTGCAAAATGGATTCAAGTAGTTTGCCGCCTTCACCCGAAAAACAGCTTATTACCTAGGATTTGTTATCAAAAGTTGAAAGTTCATCTTCTTGGACATCAAAAATTAGCTCAAATTTCTTTGATTTTATTTTGTATAGAACACTTGATTTCTGGGAGAAAACTTTGTGTATCAGGATTTCAGATTGTAAAGAAGTGAGTTTACATCGAAAAAACGCGTTTAAGGAATTCATTTTGTTAAGTTTATTTGGTCATCACAGCCATAAACTTCAAAAATCACAGGTTATTGAAAGACCTGATCAATTCCATGATGTTAATATCCCACATCGAAGAAATACCGTACCTGAACTGGAGAAAGGTTATAAAAAAAGAACCTGGGCTTTTGTTCAACTCATACCTTTCTCGGCCTTTTGGCTAAGATCAAGTGTAGTATCTGTTCTTATCAGTTTAATATCTGATATGTGGACCATTGGTTCACACGATATTAAATTTATTTTTTAAGAGGGGAGGTCCATCAAGGTAGCTTGCTGCCTGGGCCTTCACGCGTCGCCCATGCGTTGCACTACTGCTTGGGCCTGGCGCACCTCTCCAATTCCAGTTTAATATTTACAGTTTCTGCAATTCCTGATTTACGTCATTAGGATCTGGGATCAATTATGGATTTCTGATTGATATGAAAACTACCCTCACAGTAAGAGTCGAGTTTGAATAAATCATGTAACTGTATGTTATACCAACGTAAACTCTTAAGCTCTCAAGCACCTCCTCGTGCTCTCAAGAAGTAGTGGCCGGATAATTTGTCAGCCGAGTCGAGTTTGGATGATCATGAAACCGTTTGCTCTAAGCTTTCACAGTAGTGGGAGGAGGCGACTCATATGCAGTAGCTTGGTGAAGGGAACCCACTGGAATCCTGGTATATGTGATCAATCATAGCAAATTTCCCTTAATAGTTGCGATTTGTGAAGTTATTTTAATTCGTGGCACTTGGTAAAGTATATATATACAGCACTTGGTTGTACTATATATATACTTTAATTCGTCTAAGTTTAGAAAAAAGGGTAGAATATAAAATGTACAATTGTATGTGAAATAACAAAGTTGGTATGTAAAAAAGTAATTTCGATACAATTACTCCAACGTGGTACCAAGTACTGAGATTAATGTACTTGTCATCTTTCATAGGGCTATGAATGTGCACAAATGTTGGATACTTGGTTTCGTAGTCAGTCATTCAAGTGGTTTGCAGCAAGTGGCGCAATATTAAAGAATAACTTACCGTCCCACATCGAAGAGTAGACCTATTTTTGCGGTAGAATAAGAGTATAAACGCGGAAGGCAGCACACCACCTTCTTAATACTTTTCTCGACCTTTTGGCTAAGATCATGTGTAGTATCTGTTTTTGTCAGTTTAATATCTGATAGGTGTTCTATATGTCCACCTTAAATATTAAACTTATTTCTTAAATATTAAACTTATTTTTTAAGAGGGAAGATCCATCAAGGTGGCTTGCTACCTGTGCCGCCCATACATTGCACTGCTGCTTGGGCCTGGCGCACCTCTCCAATACTAGTTCATTCTTTTTAAGCTCATTTCTTGTGGAATTTGATTGAAGTGAAAAAAACTAGCTTATCACACGTTTGGCTAAGATCAAGTCCAGTGTCTATGAATCACGAAACCGTAAGCTAAGTCGAGAATATGGAAGTATAATACAATTTCATGCCCGGTCAAGTAATACATCACCGTTGTTGTTGCTCCCTTGCAACTGTATTCGACTCCCCATTCGACAACATCATCAATACAATATCGGAACAATGGGAGTTGATGAACAAAACATCATCAATACAATAGGAACAATGGGAATTGATGAACATCATGTTTTAATTGCATTGCTAGTAAAAATAGAAGTGGGCAATTTTAATTCTGTAGTTTTACATTTAGAACAGCTAGAGCACTAATTCAAAACTTAAAGCTAAGGAACTACAGTTTATACACACATTTACTTCTACTAACATGCTTTTTTGCGGTTATAATCGACAATATATACACATTTAAATGAGGCACTTCAAAATCCGATATGAATGATCAGGAGTAAGGGTGGAAGAGATGTTGTCCTTACAGAGTTCTTTTTTATATTAAAACTTCGATTTTGACTCGTTGCAAATTCATCGGTGTAATATTATGTTGATCATTCTTAATGATCACCTTTATCAGAAAATAAGAATATACCTTGTGCGGAAGCGATATTGTGTTTGGGATAGCTATCCAGTCTGCACTACCATGTTTTTGTACGTCCGACGATTATTAGACTCCCGGAATACGTCCACGCCCCAAATATCAAGTCCCAATGATGGCGAACTTAGCTTCCAAAGTTTGTATGTTTGTGTGTATCCTAATTACCTACACGAAAAGATCTCTTGAATTATTTGTAACCTCACAAATGGGGGTTACAATGACCTCATTAACTCACACATAAAATGTGAGGTTAATAGTATACTAAATGGAGTTAATTATTAGCATTGTATTAAGGATGAGATAGACTCTCACAATTAATGTAGCCGTTATAAAGTTCAATACTCCCACTCAGCCGCACAAGAAACAATGCTCTGACATAGGTACTGGACCAAGGGAATACTACACTTGATCACTTAGTCAAGATAATTCTTCTACTCTATCACAAAGATAAAGATAAGTCACTCACTTGGTTACACAACAAAGTATCTTATAACACAATACTCTATAAAAGTCTCGCATGATGGTCCAATATACGAGCCTGAAATTTTTTACAAGTATAATTTCTCTATTGCTAAAGGTTAGAGCCTTAGAGGTAACCACTTTTCCCTCTTCATATACCTCGTATTTTAATGTTGAGACTTATATAAGACGAAGAAAATGACGCATCTCTCCACACCAAATGTAAATATCGCCTTCTTGACCTGAAAGAGTTTTATGATAAGAAGCAACACCCCTGCAAGGTTGTATAAGTTATATCGACAAATAAAAGCAGAGCCATCCCACATCACCCTTCTGTTGCACCGCTGCTGGGGTCTGCCGCACCTCACCAATTCCAGTTGAATTTTCTTTGCTTATTCCATGTAGGGATGTCAATGGATCGGGTTCGGGTCCGGTGGAGCCTCATCTGTCATCCATCCGTCTTTTAAACATCTCATCCAACCCGTCCGTCATCCGTGAAACCTATCATCCGTCATCCATCCATCCATCATCCATGGATGAAACGGGTGGATCGGGTGATAAATGGATGTTGTGTATTTATAGGTTTCAAGTTACAAAAAGTGATGATTTTTTATTCTATACAAAAAAAAATGTTAGATAATTATTTTAGTTTAACTTTCTAATGGGTAGTTTCACAAAATATATATTTTGAGAGTAGAAAAATTTGAAAATTTGAATATTTTCTATCTTAATAATGTATTATATGTTAAAAAAAATTAAATAAAAAGTAATTAAATCGGGTGATGGATGGATGGCGGGTGAAATTTCTTCATCCAACCCATCCGTCATCGGTCATCCATCCATCATCCATTTAAGTCGGGTTTTCATCCGTCTTTTAAAATCGGATGAATCGGTTTTTGATCGAGTGCGGGTGAAGTTGACATCCCTAATTCCATGTACTATGGAAATATAGTAACAGGGACGGAGCGAGTAATATAGTTATCATGATTATTGTACTTGTATGAAATTGTGTTGTATAAGGGTTTTACTTGTATGAAATTGTGTTGTATAAGGGTTTTAAATCGCAGTAACGGAGTTGTGGAATCGTCCCTGGCTTGGTCGTTGCGCTCCGAATCGTGGTTATCGCGGTGATATTTATTTTACAAGCTTTTGTAGATATTTCATCACCTATTGACTAATTAATTGCTCAGATTAATTATATTTAGAATAAAGTTAAGATTAATTTTATTTAGAATAGTTAATTGCTCAGATTAATTCTATTTAGGATAATTATTTTGAGCAATGCTATACGATTTTGAAGAGCTTTTTATTAAAAAACTTGGCCGGTACAAGTTATAACTCGTTCATATAGGATTTATCGCGGGCTGTATCGGGCCGAGTTGGTCGATACACAGTATAAATCAGTCATCTTGGCCAATACTTTCCTGTTTTTAATTTGCCCAATACATCTCGAAATATCTCGTATCGGCCAACTCGGATACCGATGCATCTCGGGCGATACGATACGTCGCGGCCAAAATTTTAAACCATGGTTGTATTGTTGCACTTAGAGGGGATGTAGATTAGCATGATTATGATATATCATCCCCCTCTAATTTTTACCTATCATGCGTTTATTTATTCCTTCGTTTCTTTATCATAATCGTTTTAATTTAATTGGCTTTGCTTAATACGAGTATTAAGGCAGGCAGTATAGAGAAGCTCTTCGGCCACCGTATAATTACTAAACCGTTACTGTCTTGGGTTTTTGTTATGTTCTTGGGGGCTTCTTTGTAAGTGAGAGTATCCACTTCAGTAGCTTGCTCCTGGGGCATTCGAGTGTCGACTATGCATTACATACGAAGTAATTGGCAAGAATTGGAACGAAAAGCCCAATTGAACTGGCCCTTACTCTTTAGTGTTGGGGAGAAAAGGCTAAATCCAGCATCACAGGCCCAACTACTATTAGGTCAGCTTTTGTGATTGCACTTCAAATTTGTAGCAACTACTCCGTGTCTTCATTAAGGGGGTGTTTGGTTGGACCTTTTGGAATGGATTAGAATGGATTCAGGCCATTTTAATGTTTGGTTGGAGCATTTTGGAATGGAGTTAGATACCTGATGGATTCTAACTCCATTCCAACCCCTTGGAATCTCATACCCATCTCTCTCCCCAAGTTTCCAACTCCAATCCACCCAACACATTATTATTCCCATACCCGAATTGAACCAAACAACTTCAAATACCTCCTTGGAGTTAGAATCCATTCCATTCCATACCTAATGTTTGAACCAAACGCCCCCTAAACATTGTTTAACTAAGGATTACCATATTAAAGAAAAATCTAACATGCCTTTCGAATGTACCATGTCACCGACTCACCGTACGTCCATACCTAACATTCTAACAATGCAAATCATCTTTTTGATTGATAATCATCCTTATGGTCAATGGTATTTATTTTAATTATTTTTAATTGGATAGGTTGATATGGTACACCCGATGGCCAGAAAAATCTCTGAATTGGATTCATTGAATTCGGGATCCTGGTAAGCTATGCACAAATTAATGAGGCCCGATTCTTAAATGTATTCAAATCAAATACTCGTATAAGTTTACTAGGCAATACGGGCCAGGGGCGTTTCTCATGGGTTGCAGACTTGCAGGGGGTTCATCTACACCACCTTCTCCTGGAAATAATTACAATTTTGCTTAGTACTATAGTTCATAAATTATTTGAATCTAGCGGTTGTTAAGACTATGTTTTAGTTAGAGGTCATGAGTTCAATTCTTGTATTGAACAATTTTTTATCCAAGACCATATCACCATACATTTTGTCCTAATATACAAAATTTTATTCGTAAAACTCGATATTTTCATTGTTAGAAAATTTTACACACCCCCTTATATAAAATCCTAGAATCGCCTCTGATACGGGCTTTGACAAAGATATTTTTACTCCATTTCTTTTAGTCTATTAATTTGAATTTGTTAATTAAATGGATCTGAAAATATATTTAAATTTGTCCGTCAGTCTTATCTTTTATTTTTTAATAAAAATACCATTTTACTATGCAAGACAGTCTTATTTTATATTTTGCGGTCCACCAAATCAACAATCGCTGTTCACAAATATCTATTATTCACGGGTAACATGGAAAAAGGGGTAACCCCACTGAAATTAAGTTGATAATGACATGTCCGGATTGCTTTTTACACCCCACGCCAAAAATGGAAGCAAATACCACATTAAAATGGAATAAATGCTAAAATGAGTAATGTCCTAAAATATTTAATATAGAAACGAAATGTATGCTACAATGTCCAAGAGCAAATGCGCAACTTAAGTGCAACAAAACACCTTAGAAATAGCTTCAAACACAACTAATGTCATGTTTGTATACATTAATCTGTGCAAATATATGGCCGCTATGCTCATTTGATTGTTTCACATGCGGATGGAAGTGTTTTGCACATCTTACTTGGATTTACAGCAACCGTAAAACCGTCTTACACAGGAATTTTTATACAACTAATTATTAATCATTTTATCTCAATATATTGGTTACTACAACTTTTTTTTAAAAAAAAAAAGTGATTTAAAAATTATAAATCGAATACCAATTTTTTTTAAAAAAATACTCTTTATTTTTGTGTGAAATTAACAATCAATATATAGTTAATCAAGTAATGAGAATGACAAAGAGACTAATAAGAATGTATGAATCTTACTTCATCAAACTAGCTAACATCAAGCACAAAACACATAAATGAATAAATTCATTTTTCAATCTTCAACATAAGAAAACCCCACCTAATTAATGACCAACTTAGATCAATGCTAATGCAAATAATAAAAATGAATAAAAATAAGAATGCTAATAAAAGATTAAAGAACTAAGAAGAGAAATTAAGAGAGAAGAGGAGGAGGAGGTACAAAATAGTTGAAAGAGAGGATGGAGATATATATACTAGGCGGGTCAAGGTGGTGTGGCTAAATTAGGTCAAAATCTTCAAGGAAAGGTTTTGCGCAATATTTGGTTTGGCTGCCCAAATCACGAAATAAATCATAAATGGCAACTTGTAATATTTTTCTGAATAAATAAATGTCAAGTTGCATTATTGTGATTTGTGACAACTTGCATGGTTCGTGTAACAAAATTGCTATATCACGTCCCCTGTTTTACTTGTTACGCCCCCTACTTTTTCATTTATTCCTTTTTTGCCCTTGGACTTGAAAATTAATTAAACTAAAAATAAATATTGTTTTATAGTTATTGATTTTCGGAGACGGTTTTTTACATTAGTGTTGAATTATTGTTGTGTAGAGCCTATTAGGAATGCGTTTTTGTCGTAAATATGTTGCGTTTTTTGGTAGTGACAATCGAAATAGTTTAGGGGAAAAAAAAACAATAAACGACAGTGGGTGGGTAGTGTCATGTGAAGTACATGACGGAGCCAAGGCCTTGTCGTGTGACTTACATGACGGTGCCAAGGCCTTGTCATGTGACTTACATGACGGTACCATGGCCATGTCATGTGGTCTGCACGACAGTCTGGGCCATGTCGTGTATTTCACATGATTTGAGTCTCTGGGTCGTGTCTTGTAACCCACATGACATAGAGGATTTTTTTTTTTTTTTTTTTTTTTTTTTATCGTGTATAATGTATTTGTTTTTTTAATCGGTTTTGTTATTTAAATACATTAAAATAATTTATGTCGAGTGTTTTAAGAGGGACCGTCTACATTACTAAATTAATTATTATAAAAATAGTCGCCAAAATACATTTGCGTAAAACGATATTTAATTTTTTCTAAAACTAATTTGAAAGTCCAAGGGCAAAATAGGAATAAATGAAAAAATAGGGGGCGTAACAAGTAAAACAGGGGGCGTGATATAGCAAATCTCGTGTGTAATTAGGTAGTTTAGCCGTGGAGAATATCCATTTTTAGTAAAGAATCAAATGTTGATTTGGATTTTTTAGATATATATAAGTAGTAAATTTTAATTCATTTTTGGTATGAAATTATTATCGAATTTTCTAACGCAGGTTTAATGGCAAACTTTAAAATACAATTATGCGATTTTTCTAATGTGTGCCTTATAATAAAAGTGTATATAAAGCAAGAATAAAAGGAATATATTTCATTAAATATGGAATGAAGAGGTTAATATTACTTTAGGATTTTTTTCGGGTACTGATTTTCGCGGTACACATTTTACTCATTGTAGTACACTTTTGACAATTATACCCTTCTCATTTTCCTTTTTATTTTCTCTTTCTAATGTATTCTCTCTAATTAAGCACGCTAATTCTCCGTTGATAAATTATGTACCGCATTAACAAATTATGTACATTGAAAAATTATTTTTCACAAACAAATTCACGGTATTGATAAATTATTTTTACAAACGCGTCTACTGCATTTACAATACGATTACGTATTACCTTGAAAAATAAATCTAACTCATTATTTCATACTTCATTGAAAAAAAAAAAAAACTAATTAAACTAAGTACTCCATAGTCCGTACTGCGCTGCTCTCCTTGCTGCACAAAGTGAAAATTGGTTTGAGCTTTTGAGGGGAAGTGATAGTTTGAGTTTTAAATTGAGTTTGAAGGTTACACCTATTTTTCGAAATGTAGGTTTTCAAGCAAACAAGGCTGTAGTATCTTTCGAAATGAATAGGACGGTGATTCCCCAATTAATTTGAACATAAACCCTAATTAAAAAAGATACAAAACTTTAATAAATAGTCAATTTAATTATTAATAATGAATAAGGGAATTAAATACATGCTCTATAATCGAATAATCATTCATAATTGAAGAATTTGAAAGGAGTTGATGGAAGTTAAGGATATAGCAACAGAGAGAAGGGAGAGAGAATTAAATTTGATGATTTTTAGTCAAGGGTAAAGAAATGGAAAAATTAGTGTAAAAAGTACTGTAATGAGTAAAATGTGTACTGTAAAAATAAATTACATTTTCTTATGTGTACCTCTAAAATATTTCACTTTCTCATGTAAACCCATTTTTTATTGGGAAAAAACTTTGACTAAACCTAGCTTTCGCCTACGAGATCATAAAACGTTATTTTTTTTTCTAAACCAAAGATCACGTAAAAGGGGTAAATTTGAAAAAAAGAAAAAAAAACAATCACTATTTTTGGGGTTTGTAATCGGGAGTTCTCGTCAATTAAAATTTTTTCCAACCAAAGTTTATCCCGAAAAAAAACTTTGACTGATCATTACTTCCGACTACAAATTTCAAAAAACCGAATATCTCGTTAAGACTGTCCATTTGAAAAAAAAAATACGTATTCGGAAATTGTGTCCAAGAGTTATGATCAGTCTTTTTTTTTTTTTTTTTTTTTTAATACGAGGGGTATAACACCTGGCAAACAGATCAGTCAGGTCGGATTCGAGTTCGAGTTCGTCATTTTGGCTTCGAATGTTCGGGTTTGCAAGAATTCGGGTCGAGGTTGGTCTGAACGTTTCGAGTTCGGTTATTTTCAGGTTGGTTCTTTTCAAGTTATTTGGGGATAACAATCAGTTTCTGATAATAAACATTCGGTTCGGGTTGAAAAACCCTTGGGTTAATTCGCGTTGTGGATCAAATTTGGGTCATCAATTCGAGTTTGGGTCGGGTTATTCATGGTGGGTCGGTTTTGCCAGGTCTAGGTATAACCGTAAACCCGGTAAACCGACCGATCCGCACATGAATTAAGGCACAAAGGCCCCTGTTCTTTACGGCTTTTTTAGAGCTCAATCAATCGAATCGAATGGAGCCGAATCGAATCGAATCAATCTGAATCGAATCGAATCAATCGAATGGAGTGAATCGAATCAATCGAATCGAATGGAGCTGATGATGAATCGAATCAATAGAAATGAGTGAATCGAATCGAATCGAATCGAATCAATAAAGTCGAATCGAATCTGAAATAATCATATTAATATTATTAATAATAATAATATTTAATATTATTGTTATTATCAACTATAATAATAATAATAATATTCATAGTATAATACTATTTATACTAAAATTATTATTTTTAAGAAAAAAATTATAATATTATACTCCTCCGTCCCGTAATTTGTTGTCCTATTCCATTTTGGAGTGTCTCATTCAATTATTGTCCTTTCTATTTTAAGAATGAACTTGATGAACAATTTGATCATTCACACTCAATTTGGCCCGCTTGTCATTTTATAATTGGCCACTCCTCTTTCCTTGGTCTTTGTGCCAAAATCAAAAGACAACAATTGACCGGGATAGAGGGAGGAGTATATGAATAATCATAAATTATAATAATGAAAAAATAGTAATTTTTTACTAATAATATTCTTAATAACAATAATAAATAATAATGTCAATATTAATAATGATATTAGTAAAAATAATTGTTTCGAATAAAAACACTCAAGTAAGCGTTGCTCGAATCCGGTCGGGTCAACGCGCTCTTCTCGACGATGACACCTCGAACCTATGCTTGCTCTCTCCGGATGGATCTTTCACGCGTAACAAATAGGGCCTCGAAGGGTTCGCAATAGGTCCTTCTCTGATGCCTTACGGTACTGGTGGATAGTTGGGACCTTGCTTGAAGCTAAGGTTTAGTGCCCTCTCATAGTAGCTCAAGTAGTCTTACTTCTAGAGAGAGGAAGTTGTTGGTGAGAAGTATTTTACCATTGATGGGTGAATAATGAGGTATTTATAGATTTCTATGTGTACCTTAAATGATGGTCGGCAAGCATAGTTACCATATTCGCTATGAATACGCCTTATCGATTCGCGATTCGCTTATAGAAAATGTGTTATATGTATTTTCGATGTAATCGTTGATAGAATTCGCTTTTAACAATTCGTGATTCGTAGAGTATCAAGCTTAATCCGTAACCATGTTGGCAAGCGTGTTGACTTGTATGACCCGTATTGGCTCGGGTCAAGTCGGTTAGGCGTGCCCCATCAATAATATTAATAATAAATGTTATTAATTTTAATAATAATAATACCAATAATTATAACAACAACAACAACAATACTACTACTAATAATAATAATAATAACAATAATAATAATAATAAATAATATTATTATTAACATTAATAACATTATTATTCATTTTAACAACAACAACAACAATATTATTCATTTTAATAATAATATTCATAATAATAATAATAATAATAAATAAATTATTAATAACATTATTATTAACACTATTATTAAATATAATAATAATAATAATAATAATAAAGAATAATATTAAAAAAAATAGTATTATTGATAACAAAATTAATAATAACTATTAAATTTAAGATGAGTAAGGCTGAAATGAGCTGAACTTAATGGAGCTGAAATAATCGAATCAATGAATGGAGTTGAAGTTTGAGCCGAATCGAATCAATGGAGTCCGAATCGAATCGACTTGAATGAATCGAAGCCGAATCGAACGAATCGAATCGAATCGAATCGAAAGCCGAATCGAATCAAGTAGGTGAAAATAAGCCGTAAAGAAAAACAGGGCCAAATTCTCATTTGTGACGGACAAAATCCGTCACACGCTTCTGACGTGAGACCAAGCTAGGAGGGGCAAGTGGGAGAGGGTTGTGAGAAGTCACAAGCAAGACAAACTGGTATTAAGAACACAATTCTTACCCGACGCCCGAGTTGACCTGACCGTATTTTAATCTACGCATTTTGGTTGTCTTTTTTTATCCCACATAGGTATATTTGACCTGTCTTGAATAAAAAATTGGGATATTCTACATGGTACCCCTCAATTTTTCGACTTTCTACATGGTACCTCTACACTTTTTAAAATATACATGGTACCCCTAATTGTTGTCATTATCACTAGATATTGAGCCTAATAGAGTCCTTATGTCAGGGGATGATAAATGACAAGCTTGGTTACGCGTCCAAGTAATCACTTAACGCCTAAAACTGAGTCTAATTGACGGAAAATAAAGTTTAGGGGTACACTTAGTGATAATGACAATAATTAGGGTACCATGTATGTTTTAAAAAGTGTAGGATTACTGTGTAAAAGTAAAAAAATTGAGAGGTACCATGTAGAATATCCCATAAAAATTTGTGTTTATAGTTTTCTTGCAATTTTCTCACGATCGTACCCAAAAGAAAGTGTGCAGAGTATGAAACTACTTCCTTCTTTATCCTCAAACTTCTGATATCTACAAATAGTACGGAGTACTTCCAAACTCGGACTATTTTTTCTATCACAAATTCTCATTATAGACGGACACTATCCGTCTATACGTATAGACGGATACCATTTTCCCTCATAAAATACCCATTTACCATAAAGTGGGAAGTACATGGGGGTGCCCCACCTTGTCCCCCTTACCCATTTTATTAGAGGTCTTTACCCGTCTGTTCACCCCACCCGTCTATACCAAGACCTATTGTTTTTCTATTCTTCCACTATAATTACCCTATTATTTGTGTAAAACAGTTGACTTAAATATATCTCTAAAGTAACTACTTATAGCAACTTACATGAGACATTCTTTTCCCTGTAGTGAAAGTAATAAAAGTTACAACAGGAGTGCAGTAGTGAAAATAACATTAATTACGTAACAATAATTATGGCGGGAGTAGTGAAAGTAACAGTAGTTATAACGAATATAATATAAGTAACAATACTAACAACAAAAGAAAATATATATATGAACAATTAGGCATTAGCTAACCAATTGATTTAAATAAAAAAATATTGATAGCGAGAGTAGTGAATTTGTCCCATAATTTATTTCATCGTAATTTAAAGATATGTCATAGAGAAATATATCAATGATAAATTTATGAGTTATGCAACCTTAAAGTAGTTTTATTTAATTGAAAATAAATTTTAATACTAAATAGAGGTAATCCGGGCGAAGCCGGGCACCAATACTAGTAACCTAAAGAAGAAGGAAAAGGGAGAAATAACATAAGCTTGATAAAAGAAGGGAAAAATTGTCAAAAAATTAGTGTTTTAACCAAACAAATTTGATGGAAAATGGCATGAATGTGATTTTGGGTGCAAATTTTGAACTGAGCAATGAGTGTAATGTAAAAAAAAAAAAAAAAAAATTGGAATATTGGTGGGAGTAATCCATAATTAACTCTAATAAAAATTTGACTCTTAAAAAAGGGCACACCATGGTGTTTTTATTGTAGATCACCTCCAAAAGAATACAACATTGCTGAAACAGCAATTACATAATGCAAACGAATACCTCGCAACAAATTAAGAAAGTAATTATTGGGATAATTTCATATAGCTATCATCATTTACTAATTGCAAACCGCGATTCTAAGTACTTGATCACCCCACCATCTAACTGAAAGGCCTTGCTTAGAACATCGACAGAGATGGATGGTTCAGACGCAAATACCGCGTTAGCAATAGTATTCAAACCGGGGTTTTGGCTGCTTAATGCGCTCATAGCCATAGCAGGAGTGTTGCCAATATTGAACTGAAAGTGAATAAGACCCTGTGGAAACGCAAAAACATCGCCTTTGTTAAGAACCTTAGTAAAGAACTTGTTTCCACCATTTGGCAAGTTGGAGGTCACGAATCCAACATAAAAGGTTCCTTCCATGACTGTGAAAAGCTCAGTTGCACGAGGGTGAGTGTGAGGTGGGTTTAGACCGAAAGGTGCATAGTCGACCCTAGCTATTGCTACCCCGAGGGTGTTGAGTCCCGGTAATTGAGTTGGTGTGATGAGCGTGACATTGGAACCTAATCTGCTGTTGGTGCTTCTTGGTTTGTCCAATCCCGTTAATAGGAAATCATCTGCCGTTACATCCTCTGGATTCTTACAGAACATACCATTTACAAACACTGCAAAAGACAGGAAACACAAAGTCAAATTAATTTCTACATACGTACAAACATTGAATTTAAGGCACTGGGGTAATTTTGTTGTCTTGCCTAAATACGTATCCTAAAAAATTTCCTTTTTATTCGGAAGTTATATAAGAGCTAAGAGATGACTTACATGCATTGTTAGGGTCAGTTACCCCAACACAGAAGTCTTGCAGCTGGGTTGGATCAGCAGCATGAACTGAAAACGAGGCGATAGCTAAAACAGCAAAATAAGCAAACAGGTATTTAAGACATGCCATCTTTTATGTATTAAGAAGTTGTAAGTAAATTAGCTCTCGGTTTACTAATGCTGAACAATATTGAAGTATGTAGTTTGTGATAATTATGGGATGATGAAAATGATATATTTATAGAGGGAAATGTTGAACTTTTCTAGCATTGAAATGGTCTTAACAAGTGCGATTTTCAACTAAACACCAATAATTAATGTATCAATTAACATCAAGTTAATAGTAAACAAATATTTTGTTGAAATATTAATCAGTGAATTTCAACTTTAAGAAAAGTCTTTGGGTGTGAATGATATAATTCGATGTCAGAGTTTTAACCTGGTCTTGTTTTCACTGAATCCCAGCTTAGAACATGTAATTTGGTCTTGTAGTAGGTATTTGTATTTCATTGAATCAAGTATCTGTGTGACTTGGTGTTATTAAGAACATTTCTATTTTCCAAACAATATTACCTTAATAATCACTTCCGCTTATGATCTATGTTACTCTAACTTGGATACGACTGTACGAGGGTCGGACACAAGTACTTACTCAAGTGTTGGACACAGCAATTCACTGGACTCTGCACAACTAAAATTTTTAGGGTACCTACTGTTAAAAATTTGTTCATGGTCAATAAAGGGTTTCTTTCCCATATGACAGAGATGCTCTGGACACCCATTTCACTCCCAAAGAGGTTCGCACTGCAGTGTTTCAGCTGGGCCCATTAAAATCTCCGGAACCTGATGGTATCCCTGCTATTTTCTTCCACTATAATTACCTTATCTATGCCTCCGGCTTCATTCTTTACTCTGCCTATACAGAGATGCACAAAATATTTACCGAGTTATAATGCCACAAAAGCCCTTCTAGCTCACCAAAATACTACACCCATAAAAAACCAGAACAAACAGACGAGCGCTCCCCATAATTGTGCATAAGCCAAACCCAAGAAAGAGCATCATGCAGGGAAAAAATTAGTTTGATACTTTGACATGCATTCGCCAGTGCTCCGTCTTCAATGGAAGGATAGTCGGTTGCCTCTGTTCAAGATATCTTGGTTACTTGCCGGATTTACAAAACTTCTGTCAAGACCACTTAAGAATGACGGACCACGGGTTCAGAGAAGACCTTGAGAGCCTTCAATCATCCTACATTCAGAGCAAAACAAATCCAGATTGCACACAGTAAAAATTAGCATTACAAATTTTCAGAATTACACCCATTAATAATAATAATTTCACAAGTTTACTGAAAGTACTGACATGATCAAAAGACGCAAACTAGTTCTATACTTATACGTCGGACTCCAAAAAAAAAACCATTCAGCAAGAAGCTAAAGGTTGCTTACCTCATATTGGCATCAACAACCTCAATCGATTGGAGTTCATTTAACATTCTCAAATATTCATGTCGCGCCTCTTCAATATCCTTACTTAGTCGTAACACCTGCAATGGTAATAGGGCGCATTGTAACCAGACACAGAATATTAGTCCTTCAGCTATCTTTTATAGTTCTATTCCACCATTTGCTCTCAAAAACCAATAAAATAATATGTATTTACATATTTGCACTTGACATCCATGTAAGCAAAATATACATTGTTTTACGAGTTATAGACAATATAAATGGGATGACAATATAAATAGCAGATCCTTAGCATACCTGGTAACTGAGCTCTTTCTCGGCCTTCTCATGTTCCAAGCACCTGAACCATCCATCAGTAAATTAATAATACAAAGTAGTGTTTCTCAATGATTAGCTAGATCCAATTGACCTACGGTGTCTCAGGTAATATCAGTACCACATTAGTTATTTACATCCTATGCAACTTACTTTGCAATTAGTTCCTTGTTTTCCCGCTTCAATGACAAAGCCTCTTGTTGAGTTACTTCCATGGAAGCTCGTGCAATAGACTGCAAGAAAGGTTTGGGTTACTACAAAGTTCATGATGAAAGAAAAATCACACAAAAGGCAGCTAGAAGAGCAAGTTTCTAAAGCTAAACCATGCAAATTTCCAAAGTAGATCGTAATAACTAAACTCCAAAATTACCTGAATTTCCTTGGACTGCCCGGCGTAGGAAGCATCGAAATTGACCCTGCTCTGCCTTCTTCCCCTTCCAAGACTAGCCAAAAAATCATCCCGTGCCCTCTTGCGACCTGCAAACATGAAGAGGATTACTATCTTTTCATGATAAAATGTTTCTCACTTGTAAAATACCCGTACTATCTCCATGGCTCCATCCCACATATTGTACCCTTTTGTTTATGTTCGAATTATCAGAAAGTGGAAAAAAAAGTGTTTTCAACTTCTCTTCTCAGGGAGTGAAATTTACCGTCCTGCTGGATGTTTAATTGAACCTCTTGAATTGTGGGATCAGCTCTCAGGGAGTGAAAATTACTGTGCTGCTGGACGTTTAATTGGACCTCTTGAATTGTGGGATCAGCAGGTAAACTAACAACAGGGCCAGTTTGCTGAGTTGGTCCTAAACCGGAACTCGAAGTCCTTTCCATTGGTTGATGTGTCGTGGCATAGGATGAGTTCAGTGAAGAGACAGGTGCACGAGTTTTTTTTCTAACCAGATATCCAATGAGTCCGCAATGCTGATCCCTACAATATTGGAGTGTGTACATTAGTTATTAGCAATTCATGATCCCAGAACTCAAACTTTAGTGGCTTTTCACCATCATGTTATGTCACATACTAAGCAACTACGCGAAGACCTAATAAACATTTATACCTTTTTTTATAAGGCCTTCAAAGGCTACTGCCCATGATGAGATAAGAGTTCAATCACATGAATCAAACTTCTCCCACTTTTAAATAGAGGCTATTTTCCGAATAACCCATAATGAGATTTGGGCCGTGAATCGCAGGTATTGACCCATAATAAGTCTCTCAAGGTATTAACCAATCGCAACTTCACACTGCCAAAAGCACAGCTACTTTACTAACTCATTTTACTTTATTCTATCATCTTCCAGAGTTGCATAATACTTGTTTTTTTTACTCTGTCGAAAATGGAAAAACCTTGACTACCTTAACTCTTTTATGTTAAATGCTGAAAACATGTCACCTAACAACCTTGAGGAAATTTTAAAAGTAAAGAAAAACATGAGGCAGAGATTCACTTAGGTACAAGGTGCTTCATAGATCAAGAGAAAGCTATTGGAAGCACTGGCCTATGGCCACAACACTAAAGAGGATAGCACTCGAAGAATAATACCCACCAGTACTCCCAAGTCATGTCCTTTAACCGAGCTTCGAGCTTCAGGAATAGGGATGTCCTTTCAAAATCTTGCTTGTTATGCGTTGGCTCAATAAAGTTTGCTTCCAGCACCCCTACAGCAGCAAAAGTTTCATGTGTAATCAGCCCAACAAGGCAGCAACAATGGTAAAATATTGCTTATGTGAGGAAGGCAAATTACCCACAACTCCTCTTCCTCTGCAACGGTCAGCGTCATACATAACCACCTGCCAGAATGGCTGGAAAATGAAAATTTACACTGGATAAGAAATCAAACCAAGATACTCTAAAATAACAGCAGACAGATGAATGACCGGATGAAATGCTTGCAACTTGAACTACTAAAAACTACCAGTATAAGACGGTTCTTATGATAGACATTGAATCCATGGATATTGACATCAGGAGCTTCCTTCAGAAATCCTATTATCGTTACCACTTCGCCCTGAAATATTCGAGCCAGAAAGACGGTAATTGATGATATAAATGAACAATTTTGACAGCAATGACAAGGATGGATGCTGTCACAGTCCAGGCATCAGCAAGAACACCACAAAGTGTCGACAAGGTAACACAATAATCCGGGGTGAGGGGGATATAGGTGAATGACCATAAGAGAATCTCCATGCATTTGTTTCATTGCAGAAATTGAACATAATAACTGTCAGCTTAGCAAAAGTAGATGAACTAACCTCCTTGGTTCCCGCAGTTTGAGGTTTATACATGATAACCTCTGGATATTTCAGATCACGTGCTATACTGTGATGTTCAACTATTACCCCTCGCAATAGAATCCTAAAAGTTGGTGGAATGCGGAGGTACAAAATGGACATGTATACCTGCATGCAAGAGCAAATTTAGCTGCAGTACGTGTAAAATAATTACACGCTTTAAGGATAGCATTAAACCAGCACTTACTCGGAGGGAATAACGGTATTGGCTGCCAATGTGCTTTTCGCTTGTGAAATTCTTTGAACTTTTCTTTGGGGTATTCTTTGAACCATGGAGGAGTATATCCTGAACTCGGAAAAACAAAACAATCATATAACACAGATGGAAGATTTTACCTCAGCTAAGATAGTTAAACAAGACAGAAAGTTAACCTTAGGATCACTTTCAAAATCAAACTCCAATTTCCCCTCATCAGTAAACCACAGATTGAAAACTATAACTTTGGTTCCATGAGGTCCAATGTCATCAAACTGCCACCAAATTCAATTGCATAAGAGTGCATTAAACACATTGGAAATAGTAAGATAAAGAAAATACAACGAGGTGCCTTTCTAGTCTAGGCTGTACAGCCATATTATCGCTTCACCCAGTCTCTCCACATGACCACGTGTCATGGTAAAATTGCAACCATCTTGAACTTCCTTCACCCTACCATCGCAGGCATTTGCAGCCACAAATCCTTTGAACTTGAGATACATCTAACTTCGATGCTTCACTTTGGTTGTGCATTGTTTGTCAAGCACTTTGACGACACGACATTTTGATGATAAATTTAGGCCAAAAATATCAAATGTTTTCACAAAATAGCCTTGTATAATACTTAAAAATACTGTCAGCTAAGAGCATCAAAGAAAAACAGAGACCCAACGCGTGAACGAAGAGAATGTTTCAGTATTTCACCCATCACAGAGACACAGAATATAGGCATAATATGATGGATGATACAAATGTATGACGATTAAAACTAAGTATTGTTCCGCAAATGAGTTGATTCTACACAGTAACCAGTATCATGCATAAGCCATCCGAGACATGTCATAACCTAACCTGCTTCATAAGCTCCTCAATAGTTGTAAATGGCGACCAGCCTAAGATGATAGAAAGATTTGATTGAAAGCTCTCTCTGCCGTGTTGACATAGCGGTTCAAAAGTGTCAGTTGACATGTTGTACTCATAATTAACCTACAAAAGCAGAGATCCATTTACCGTAGAATATTGGACATTTAATGCATGTCTTTTACAATTGACAAAACTGACATTTTATCCACAAAGACTGAACTCTGAAGAATCAAGCAAACATTATAAGCTAACATGTACAGCAATAATGATATAACAGAACTAACCATTGGAACTATTATCCTGTCTTGGCATGTCCGCGATAGGTATGTATATGAAAGTAAACCAATGCTTTGAGTTACTGTCCTGATCATTAAACAAAACAGTTGAATAAAATTAGCCTGAAAATGAAACAAACAATTAATAATGATCCACATAACATGGATCATCGCGAAGAGCAAAGATAGCCACCAACACCAACCCACAGTACCATCAACCAAATAACAGAAGATGTACTATGTGTGGTGTGATTAGGGTTGGAGTCATGAATGAAAATTCACCACCAGACATGGGCATCCTGTGTATCTATACATTAAAAAGGGTAGTTTCAACTCAACACCTTTAAGATTAATTTGTGAGCTTCATTGAGCAAAACCAGCCTTCTACAAAAAAGATCAGGACTTTGAGATAAATAGAAAATAGAAAATAAAGGGTTATAAGATGAAGAAGACACACACCTATTGCCTACGTGGCGACTGAAGACTATAACATCAGCTCCAAGTCTCATTGTGCCGGTCTTGAATCCATTTCCATCTGAAATGCTATAGTTAGGTTGAATTTTTTTTGAAGCAAGAGTTAAGCAAAGGATGTTGAATAATATGTATAATTGTAAATGATATTACATTTTCCAATTGTTGATTGAGACTCCTTGTCCGAGAAACCAAAACTCATACAACGACGGATTGCCTCCGGATCCATTCCTCCACCATCATCTAGCAGATAAAGCAAGACTTAGAAATACAATCGTCATATGAAGTGAAAAATGATCAAATAAGACGCGATACGAGTTTTGACTTTCGACAAAATAATGAGGACCTGCTTTGAAGATCATACCTTGGATGAGCAATAACGGACTTCCATCCCTTGGATTTGTTATTTTGTCCAGAATGACAAAAGACGATCCATTGTGTATCTATCAAATTCAGTAAAACAATCAAAAGTACATTGAGTAAGGTAAGAAGGACAAAGATTCAAGAAATGAGGAGCTTTAACATAACAAGTTGCTGAGGTAAATGGATATGAAACAAATATTACCCGAAACCTTCTCTAACGTAGAATGCAACTTTCAATGCTAGAAAAGAGGATATTGAGGAACAATACAGTCTCTCAACATCACAAATATAACGATAAAAGCTTCAAATGGAAGTACCTCATCAATTGCATTGTCTAGAAGTTCTGCTATAGCTGTGTAATTGCCAAAAATGAGTAAACAATTTTAGAAGACAGCACGTCAAGAGATACTCCCACACGAAGAGCTACGCCCACAGAAAAGTGAAACAAGAAACTTGATTACTTTTAAGATAGTATGAGGAATGTACCTCCAAAAGCCCACTTATGGGAAGTGGCATTTGAGTGGAGAAACTTAGGGTGAATATGCATATAACTTTTACTGTCTGCAAACAAAAAAGGGTTAACAAATTAGAAACACCTAAATATTGAACATAAATAATCTCAACTCATAACAATATGCATTTTGGTAATTCAATACCAGTCTTTTTGTGTTTTCAACAAAGTTATGTTCATTGGCTGAAAAAAACTATTGTGTACCCCACATGTTTCTGATCTATGATATTCCGAACAAAAGGAAAGAAACCTAGAAAATCAGCTTATGTTAATTACTAACTTTGTGTTCGAGATTTAGAGGCAAACGTATCAGTGTAGTCCCCAGCTTTCCAAAATTGTCGACAAAGAGGTGCCGGACATATGGGTGATGCAGAGGCATCCTCAGTTGGATATTGTCTCTCATCCCAGGTATTGATGCTTCTTTGGTAAGTGATGTAATCAGTGGATCCGCTAATGTCTTGGAAATTCTGGGCTCTAGGACAGAAATCAAACCCTGGAGGAGGCAAGGTGGACATGTTGAACTTTTCACTTTGGATCAAAGACCTGTTGTGCTGTGACTCAGATTTCACATAATTCGTACTGACTTCTCCCATCTCTCCCAACGGTGGTGTTCAATAAGACGTATGCTCAACCGCGATCATGTACAAGACACAAGCAGTCAGTGTTGACCTGTAAGAAGAAAAGTCAGATACACGCGTCCTAATGAGATACAATCCACCACCATTAAATGAAGATTCAACGAACTTCAACAATATACAACAGAATGTTAGTTTATGAAAACAAGATTTGCTCCATCGTATGGTGTCTGATCTTCTTGTAAAATATCAAGTACAAGAGCATGTAACCTCCCTAGAGTCGAAAATGAACGAGCCCTAAAAGCTGTCACCAAAGAAAGGCTAGAAAGGCTGCTGTTGACACAAATGACAGGAAGAAGATAATTGAAATGTGATGAATTGTGTGTTTTGATGTTGATAGGAACTTGGTTTATATACTAAATACAATAGCTAGAAAGCAAAATACAATGGCTGGAAAGCTGGCTGGAAAGCAACTACAATGGGTGGAAAACAACTTTGGCTGGAAAGCAACTACAATGGGTGGAAAGTAACTTCAATAGCTAGAAAGCAGGAATATGTTAAGTAATATACTAACAGCTGCAGAACCATAAAGCAAGTTAACCAGAATGCCTGTTCAGAAAATTATGTCATGACTCATGCCTCTCTAAAACACCAACATCATCCCAATGCCTTGAGGGAGTTGGATCGAACATATGCAGGCTTACCTCTATCATGCTATTTCTGAATGATCCAAAATAAAAATTGCATTCAAGTGATTACGACTGGCCAGTAAGGGTGCCAGTCTGCCGTGAGTCATTTTGCTTTATTTCATCATAAAGCCAAGCCAAAGACTACCTAATTTTTGACACATGCCTCTCAAGTCTTCCAAAATCCAAACAATAGTTTTCCAGATCCCTTGCCCAATTGGCACCTGCTCTTTTAAAACCAAACAGAGCAGTTTTTAACAAATGCACACCTAAAATTTCATGCTAACTTTTCCAAAGAAACCACGCCACCTAGCACTCTAACATTAATACAGAAGGTCACCTAAGCCTCACTCCCTTTTATAAAGTTAGCTCAAGGCTACAAAAAGAACCATCTAGGCCAAATCGCAAAACCTTAACCTTCACTGTAAAATTCAACATTCCAAACACAGCTGAAACAGCAAGTCGTGATCATCTTCATAGACATTTAAAGCATGGCTTACAGACAAGGAAGACAGGCAAACAAACTGACAGCGGCAGACATAGAGGAAGACTGGAAGGAAGAAAGAAAGAAAGAGAATCGATGCTATGTCAGTCCACAAATATAAATGCTCCACAATTGATCAAATTTGCAAGTAACTTGTGCAAGAAGATGTGGGAAAAGGTTGTTGCGCAAATTATCAAATTACACAGTATAATGATCACTAGAGTGACTGACTAGATGTAACCGATGGATTCATAAAGAAGACGCCTATTTATATGTACTGGTCAAGCGCCAAACTTTACAACATTCCACAGGTCCAGAGGAACAACCATTTGACGAAGAGAAAGTAAATGCAAGAAAAAAAGGAAAAGAGATCAAGGAAGTAGACTAAGATGCAAACTAATTTCAAACACTATCATTTCTTTAAAGTATCCCCTTTCACAGCACCCTATCAAAGTCCATCTTCCCTAAGTATACTTATGTCTCTGTTAATAACCCTTGTCCCAATATTTCTACTTTTTCACCCTCCAAAACCTCAAAACTGGTGCGCCATACAACATCCTCGTCTCATATGACCAAACCACAAGGTACGTTTCTCCATCATTTCACCAAACAAATTTGAAGTGTGAGAAGGCATCCTTATAAGAGAGAAAATTACAAATTGTTCCACTTGTATGAATCATGACAGGAATCCCTTAAAATCTCATTGTTTTTACCCTGGGAAAAGGCTAACTAAATGTGCCTCCCCCAAAAGAATAACTATAGTATGAATGAGAATCAACCAAAACAGGAATTAGAGTCCGTCCCCACCCAAATAAACTAGTAGATAACTTGAAAGAACAGTGCAAAAGAATCGTCTTCTCCTTCTTCCTTAACTCAAGTATTCCACACTATCCATTTGTCTGAATGGACGGTTTTAAAGAGAAGGGAAACAATCTCTCTTATTTGATTAGCTTGGTGAAGGGTGGTAGCATTCCAAACTCATTTCACTCAAAGGAAAATCAAAACCCTTCCAACATAAGGAATTCACAGAAGGAAACAGCTTTGCTCCACTTCCCTTCCCCACATTTCACTAAGTTGCCACACATTTATGTGCCATGTTATTCTGACACTTCACTCTGGTTGTGTGTCGTGTATTCAACATTTGAAGTGTGCGAGGGCTCTTCAACACTTCAATTTAGACCAAAAACACTGAACCTATGAGGAAAATAATTGTATTTGGACTTCTCTGAAGCCATACTTTGCCACACACTTGCCGCCGAGTTAGAGTAACATAGTTTATGTGATTCTAAATTGAGGCTTATGCATCTTTGATATGGAGTGAAGAAATAATTCAAAACTAAGTCTATACAACCACTATTGAACTAACTAATGGTTTTAGCTATCATGCCAAACAAGATGCTAGGAGAAGTTAATATACATATTCTCCACATTTCATTTAATAGCCTCATTTTTGAATCTACCCTCAAAAAGTCAAATGAACCAAGTATTTTCCTCAAAAAGTCAAATGGACAAGTTAGCTAAAGTAAAGGAAAATGGGGGGCTTGAAACTTACAAATAACCACATTTTTTAAAATACTCGCTCTATTTCAATCATTTCTATACATTTGTTAAAATATAACTCACATGTATTTATTGTATTTTTATTTCAATCAATTCTATACATTTGATTAAAATATAACTTAAAATAATCCACAAATGTATAGAAATGATCGAAATAGAAGAACTATAAGTATGCCCACAATGCAACAACCAAGATTAAACCATAACATCCAAATCTACAATCAAATCAAAGCAAACCCAATTTCAAACTTGATCAAACATACAAATAAACAACAATCAACAAACATTGCCATAATATATTCAAAATAATTGAGTAATTCACCTATAATCAATATAAGTCAACTGCCAAGAACATCCAACACTAGATCCAACCAACTGATGATCAAAGAACACAAACCAGCTTATGTAGATCAAATCCCAACTACCTCAACCAAAATACCAGATCTACCCCTGAAAACTACAATTCATGCAAAATCTTACTGGTCTATCATCAACATACCCAATTGTCTCAATTTCACACCTCTATTGGCTGATCCCTTCAAGAAAAAATCAGAATTCCAGCATTTTTGTTGATGGTAATCTACCCTAAAAAGCAACTTTTGGGAAAATGTGAAGTTTTGGGCCTTACCTGTACAGGCCCATTACCCAAAAGGAAACGCATTTAAGCACGTTTGACCATGCTATATGTATGGCAACTGTGACACGTGTTTAATTCTTAATTAAATATTGCCAGCTGTACTTTATGAATGCAGTAACCGTCAATATCCGAGATACACGAACGGTTGAAACGGCAGAAAAAATTTCTTCTCATATTCTACTCCCTTCCGGTTACTATATTGTTCCCATATTTGATATGGGCATAATACTTAAGAAAAAGTATTAAAATAGGAGTAAAAGAGTTGTGTGGGGTTGGTGATAGAAGAGAGAGATGAATTATTAGTAATTAAATAAAGAATTGTGGGGCCAAAACATAAAGGAAAGTAATAAAATAGGAGTAAAAGAGTTGTGTGGGGTTTGGTGATAAGAGATGGGAATGAATAAAATAAGAGTAAAAGTTACCTAAAAAGGAAATGGGAACATTAGTTGAATAATCCGTTTCGAAAAAGTGGGAACATTATAGTGACTGAGAGGGAGTATTCTCTAAGATCTCTCCTACTCCCTCCTATTCCTTAATGTATTATACAATCGATTATATATACAACTTATTTAGTGTTGTGAAACTTTATTTCAAAGTTATCGAGCTCTATTAACAAAATTATCGAGTTATGATACAAAGTTGTTGAGCTTAACAGAATAATTATGAGCTTAATAACTTCGTAAAATAACTCAATAACTTATAAAATAACTCAACAACTTTGTGTGAGAGATCGATAACTTTGACGCGGTTGTACATAGCAATTATACAGCTAGTTGTAGGATAGTATTTGCCCTCCTATTCTATATCAGTTGGTTTTGCTTTATACAGGTCATTTTGGTTTTACAAATACTATCTTACAACCAGTTGTATAGTAGCATTGTACAACCGCCTCGAAGTTGTTGAACTATTTTATAAGTTATAGAGTTATTTTAATAAGTTATTGAGCTTAATAATTATTCTGTTAAAATCAATAATTTTGTATCATAACTCGATAATTTTGTTAATAGAGTTCGATAACTTTATAACAAAGCTCAACTATATTAAATAAGTTATATATACAACCAGTTGTATAATACGTTAACTGTTTTGGTTTGAACCAATAAACAGGAGTTTTGTAACCATTTTACAAATAAATATGACTATTATTGAAAAACAAGTTAACATAGTGGTATAGATAACGATATCATTGTGATTACATCTAACCATAAAATGGTCATACATGTCCGTCTAGAACTTTAAACAAAAAGGGGCGGCTTGAAACAAGAATTTGCAATTCTATATATTCTTCCTCATCTCATTATTAGATTATTCGGGTTTTCTTTCCTATTTCCTTTTTTAGGTTAATTTGCATGATCAACATTTAATGGCATGTGGACATGTGGTGTAGTGATATAATGATATGTTGATATAAATGAAAAAAAAAATACGAGGTTAATTATTTTAGCCATAAATAATAATAGACAAACAAAAAAAGCAAACATCTTTGTAAATTTTCCGTTTTAGAAAATGTGGAAGATCTTAGATAATAATATAGAAGGGTATTTTATTCAATAGTATGGAACTAAAAAAATCAGAGAGAGTACAGAGTATCATTTTAAAAGTGGACATTATCCGGACTTGAAAATACGACGAGAACTTAACACAATGTTCGCAGGTTAGGGTTAACAATCATTCTCCCGTAAGATGGTGTATCTGTTTTAACATTAAAATGATTCAAATATTTTGTGCGTATAGGAGACATCTTTTGGTTTTCCTTATGCATTATTTATTCATATTATTACTTTACTAGTTTTAAGTTAAAAACAGATATAACTGTCTTAAATAATAATTTATGTAGGGTTCAAATATTATAACTGGTTTACGTAATTGACTTGAGAGAGACAAGACATGAAATTTGTTTGGGTGTGGTTGGTTAGTTGAGATCGTGACCCATTTATGTAAATGATTCACAGTTAAGATATGTTAAGGCCTTGTTTGGTTACTCGTCCAATTCATGAAAATTCTAAAATCCCATGAATTATGGTTTTTTGAGGTCGTTTGGTTACCCTATTTTTTTGTAAAATGGAGGAGTTTCAAACTCCATAGGAATTTCTAACTCGTGCATGATGGAGGAATTTAACTACATACCCTCCTCATGGTCATTGAAAACTCCTAGTAGAATAAAACTCCAACATGACAACCAAACGGATTCTTGTTGTTCATGTGAATTAGGATTTAAATTCTTGTGCATTGCAAATTAACACATGAATTTGATTTTCGTATGAATCAAACGAGGCCTAACTTGATATTATAACTTCTTTTTTAAATAAGAAATGAGGGGTATATTATCAATTATTGGATTAATGGCTTATATAGATTCAGAACAATTGGATTGATTGGTTTAACGTGCTAGTGGGCTTAAAAAGACTTCCTTGAAGATAAATGGGTTAAATATGTTGCGTTGGGCTATCAAAAATTATATGGGTCGCGTTAGGATTGAAACACTTGACATGTTTATGTTATTACTGGGTCGGGTTTGTAATACCCGCCCTTTTCGAGATTGATATCTGAACCGATTAGCGTAAAAGTCACATGAAATGTGTCCTAGTATGTGTATATTGTACCATTACACGTTGGGAGTCATTCAGGAGAGACTAGAGTGAAGGGCTTAGTCGAGTGTCGGTCGAGTTATGTCCACTTGACCGAGTGCCTAGTGGACTCGGTCGAGTTTGTACTACTCGACCGAGTAGGTCGCTATAGGTTGTCGAGTCGGCTTTTGCGGGCACAGGAATTGAGATATAAATACAGGTTTTGGGCCGATGAGTCATTTTATTTCGCTCGTCTAATATTTTCTTGGTTGCTTAAAAATCATAGAGTTCTTTCAAACACCCATCTACCTAATCTCTTTTAATAATTGTCTTTATATGATTATCAATTGGGAATTTGATAAGGAATTAGCTTCTACTAGCGAGAGCTTCTTCACTACGTACGATCCTAATCTTTGTCGGCGAGTTCATCAATATTCCTAAAGGGATTTCATATAGCTTATTGGTATTTTCGTAAGGTTCATGATTGTAATTCAAATCATTAAATTGAAAATACATGTGATTATACATGTAGGTGATGAGTTGCATGTGATTGATCCATTGATTAGGTTAATTGTGCTTAGATGGCGAAAAGGTCGAAATTTTCTCTACTCAATCATTGGGAATTTGTGTTTATGTGATAATTATGGCCGTTATTGAGTTTGTGACAGTGAATCTTGATATTATGATGATAGATGTTGATGTTATGTGGATGAGATGTTGATACGAGGATGGACTAGGCATTGGACTTTGTATTGTTGGGGACCGCTACGGGTAACCGAATTCTTTGGACATCGTCATATGCGGAGGGTCACTTGATGTCTCCCCTTCTAGGCTCGCTTCAAGGGGGTATGTGCACATTAATGATCATGGGAGTTTATGTGGTCGAGCACGTTCATCGTGTAATTTGAGTACCACTTATTGCCATGTGATTTGTAGCACGCTTATTGTTATTGTCGTGTAATTTGTAGCATGCTTGTTAGAGCCGTTGTGTGATTTGTAGCACGCGCTCGGGTCCATGTTGCCTCGTCAATCAAATGTAGTGGGATCCTTATTGTTAATATTCTAAGTTGGTTGTAACTTGAGATCTTGGCATTTGACTATGCTTGAGGCGTGTATTGAGATTGTTTGGCTATAAGTTATTCATTATCACTTTTGAGGTTCATTTGTGTATTGATCGTGCCTACTCGACCATGTGGTTGTCTTCTGTATTTTATGTGTGTAAACTCTTTTATAACTATCTACAGTGATCCATTTCCGGTCAATGGTGAGCAGTGGTATGACAGGTGTGCTATTAAGTAGATGTTGCATATGACTTTTGTACGGGACCGATTGCAATACGACTCATGACGGTAGATTTAGTTTAGATGCATGTACTAATGTAGGGATGTTTTCGATACGTATACATTTGTATTTACTTTACATCTTGTACCCTTGAGTTTATTTTATATTTTGTTGGTTATATATCCCATTAAAATGATAGTGCTACATCCTACCTCGGGAACCCGATATGGTAGCATTCCCGTTTAGCTCGGGTTTGCCTAGTTGGAGGCATCCGAGAGAATGAGGGGTGTTATAAGGGTTGGAGTGCAGACACCTGACTTGTTTATGTAGTTGGATCAGATTCGGGTCAAGAGGATATAATGACTAATTGAAAAATGTTTTTTACCCTTTTATTGGTTAGTATCGAAATTAGCGTTGAAATAAATTATAAAGGTGTCATTTAACTGCCCACTTGGGAGAAAAGTTCCTTGTAATTAGCTTACCTGCTCGTTAGTTAGGTGGGCCACTTTATCCTCCATACCGAATTAAGCCATGTTTAGGAGAGTACTTATTAGCGTCATCGTATGTGTTGACCGGTGTTAGTAGTTTTAATAGCCGTTAGATTGGGGATTGCTTTGAGCCCCGATGTTGCTGTAATATCAACCTCGGGTTTCCTAATCAGGGCTTAGTGGGGGCTGGTTTGAACCATGTTGTTGTCGGTACCTTGTAATTGCATGTTCCTTAGGTTGGGTTTATGGCGTTCGCCTTCTTGTCAAAACTAGTGTTGGAATATCCATTGCATGAGTCTTTTAACTGCCTGCTTTTGAATTCAATTGTTTGTAACCATTACCTTCTATTAGTTACTTAGTTGATGCTTCCTTTAGCCTCTCTGCTGAATTAAGAATTGTTTTACATGCTACTTATTAACGTCATTGTGTGTGTTAGCCGATGTTGTAGCTTTAATGGCCGTAAAGGCCGGGATTGCTTTGAACCCGCGGCTGCAGGTGTATCAACTATAGGTTTTCTTTAGGTGGGTTTGCCTGCTCGTTATTTAGGTTGGCCCACTTTAGCCTCTTTACCGAATTAAGGTCTCCTTAACAGGGTACTTATTGGTGTCATCGTGTATATTGATCGGTGGTGTAGTCTTAATGATCGTTAAAGTAGTGGTTACTTTGAACCCCGATGCTGCAGGCATATTAACCTCATGTTTCTTTAAGGTAGGTTTAGTGGGGGATGGTTTGAACCGCACATCTATTGATACCTTATAACTCGAGGTTTCAGTATGATGTGTTTATGACTTTCGTCTTCCTGTCGAAACTAGAGTTTGAATATCAAATCAAGGAGTCCTTTAGCTGTCCACCTTTGAATTAGGGTTTATGGTGTTCACCTTTATGTCGAAACTAGAGTTGGAATATCAAATGCAGAAGTCCCATAACTACCCACCTTTGAATTAAGTTGTTTGTAAACCGCTACCCTGCTCGTTAGTTAGATGGCACCTCTTTTAGGCCTTGTCTAGTTGCCTTTGTAAATCATGTGAATTGGAAAATCCCAAGAATTACAAAAAGGGGAGAGTGTTTGGTTGCCAATTATTTGGCAAAATATAGTCATTCAATTTTTCTAGGAGTTTTGAATGCCTACATAATAGAGGAATTGGATTACCTACTCCCCGTAGGTAGTTGACAACTTTGGTAGAATTCAACTCCTACATGCGTAACCAAACGAACTTTCCAAATTCTGTGAATTTGCATACTGGAAAATAATTCACACGAATTGGATTTTTCCGTGTCAATTCCATTCCCGGATCAACCAAACGAGCCCTTAATCTCACTGTTGAATTAAACTCCTTTACAAAGTACTTATTATCGACATCATGTGTGTTGGTCGGTGTTGTTTAATGGTCGTTACAGTGAGGATTACTTTGAACCCCGATGTTGCAGGTATATAAGCTCCATGTTTCCTTAAAGTGGGTTTATAATGTTTGTCTTCCTCATTAAATATTATCTTGGTAGGCTTAAGGGCCTTTTGGTGCAATTTAGAGCGTGCGGGAGGCGTGCGGAAGTTAATACCCCTACAATTGTTGCAGCTTCTATTTTACTAGATTACGCTAACAAAAGTGAAACAGCCAATATGGTGGCAGCATAAGACAAGTATATCAAATGCAGGCTTCCGTAAAGTGGGTTAAAAACGTTTTTTTTCCTGTCGAATACTATCTTAATAGGTTTAAGGGCCTTTTGGTGTGGGTTAAGGCGTGGAATACTAAGTACATACGATTGTTGCATCTTTAGTTTTACTATATTTAAGCTAGCAAATGAGGGAAAACCAATGTGGGTGCGGTAAAAGATATGTGTAACTGTTAGGCTAGTTTCAGTGGACCCTTGTTGTAACACTTCCTTCTTACCCGGCCAAGGTAATCGGGAGATGTCACCATCTCGGTTTCACGAGGCAGTGAATCAGAACTACAATTAAGTAACATTTTATAGAAATAACATGTTTAATGAATTACATACTATTAAATGAGTGACAAGTGTGAACTACACCTTATACAACTCAACTACTAACTACGTTGTCTATCATCTAACTAAACAACTCGACTCTAAGGTCCGAAGCTCTTCCCATTTGTCGCGTGATAAACCTGTACACGACTGCTGTAACACCCCGGTTTATAAAAGAAGTCCTCGTCAAGACATTCCCTAATAAAACGGACTGTTACCATCTCGGTTTCCCGAGGTAGTGAATAACAAATTAAACTCCAAGGCAATTTATGTAAAATTTTAACTTAATTATTACAATTACTCTTTTCAACTCAAATTACAAGAATTGACATAAATAAAAGTGAAAGTCTTCTAGATGATGATCTAGCTACTAAGTCGTCTGATCCAGTGTCTCACGCCCATTAAGCTCCCGTCCTATCTCTTAAACTGTCAAGTCCGCTCGCCAATATTTGGGTCGTCACGTGTGTTCACGAATACACGGTGGTCAACCGCGAGGTTGAGTAGGGAAAACAATGAAACAATAAAATATGATATGCATGATACTCCGCCACCTCCATCTCCATCTCAACTCAATCACACACATACCCGGAACGCCCAGCCATACCGATCCCCGGCAGACTATCAATCGACCGTCGTCGATATACCAGCTCAACAGCTGAGGTTATCCAGGGCAGGTCCTGCAGAACCCGCCTGGGCCTTATCACAACATCACATCGTATCACGATCTCATCACCACCACACCGTCCTCCAACTCCAATGCATATGAATGCTTAAAAGAAATTGATGCAACACAATATATATATAAATCAATGAACTGATGAATCATAAAATCATGCCAGTTACCCGATGTTGTGATATCATACTCAATACGATCAAATCAGTCAATCACCTTTCCGAATATAAATGATAATGTAAATCAACAACCAGAAATCAAGTCAACACAATTCGATCAATGACGATAATAGGACAAGTGTATTTCCCTACCTCAAGTGCCAGCAATTCCAATTAAGCAGTTAAGCAGTCCCGAAAATAAAGCAATGAATTTGATTATCGATCCATCACGAATTCGTCACCTAAAACAATTATAATAATATAATTACTAACTACTAAATATAGAGATCTCCCAAAATAGAAACTTTCCCGATATAGTAACTTTCCATTTTAACCAGTCCCGACTCAAAGTCCATCTCTAATTATTGAAACGATTCGGGGATTAAATTAAATAAATTATTTAATTGACTCGGGAATAATTTATTTAGATGACTCGGGAAATTAAATTAATTAACTATTATGATAATTAAAAGATTAAACGAATTCAACGATTTAAGAAACCCCGAGTCAAACATAGAACAATTCGAATAATCCCGACTCTAAATAATTAATTATTATTTTATTTTAATTACTCGGAACTAAAATCAAATGATAATTAAAGGATTAAATGTCATGTGCGATTTTAATAAAAACCCGAATCGAATATTTGAATAACTCAACACCCGACTCAAAACCCGTCTTTAATTAATTAATATTAATTAATTATTATTTTATCTTAATTAACTTTAACTTAAACCAAAACGATAATTAGAGGATTAAACGAATTATACGATGAAACGGATCAAGTATTTGAACAACTCTAACAATCCCGACTCTAATTATATTAAATAACTCGGGAATTAACTTAACTCAATTATTTAATGACACGGGAATTATATTAATTAATTAAGAATGCGACCGATTAACGATTTATAATGATTAACTAATAAAACCCGTTTCCAAAACAAACACCACCCGTCATCATCACTACCCCCTTTCACACGCCCCCACACCCTTCAATGCCCACCTGAATCACCACGAAGACCACCAGCCCCAACACCCACTTCAACCCCACCACCAACAACCACCACCACTGGTCGATCGCACGGCGAGTCGAACCAGATCGCAATCGGGCGTGGTTCACCGTGCATCATCACCAAACCCCTCTGTTTCTCCTCTCACCACCACCGCAACTGTTTCTTAACACCCGCCAAACCACTACCGCCTTACTCGCCGTCAGACCACGCATACAGACACCATGGTACCACCGTCTCGACCTCCCCCTAGTCAACGGTGGTACCACCCCAAACCTAGCCATCTAAAACCCACCTGAAACCCGTGTGTAACCCGTGTGTCTACCCCCCCCGTCGATGCCGCCAATTATGCCCACCATCACCACCTACAACCACCCTAACCACCACCAATACACTCTACCCTGACCACCCATTACTAATACCCCGACACCAACCACCCATATCTCCTCCTTAAGACACGAAACTACAACCAACACCCACGACATAAATGCAAAACAGAGGAACAAGGGTTGAGTTCTTACCTTACCGCCACCAAAACAGCCACCAGTGCCACCCTAGGTCGTCGCCAAACACCCCTATCTCTTCCTTGCAGTGCCCTCAACCACCTGTGCTCACTCTCTCTCTCGTTTTGTGTGAAAGCCGAGATGGGATCCGAATAAAATAGGTAGGAGGGAGGCGTGAATGAGGGAGTGTGTAGTGAGGTTGATGATTAAAGTTGAATAAAGAAGGAAGGAGTATGGACGGTTGGTGTTGGTGAAGTAAAGACCATGTGCTTGCTTTTGTAAAGAAGTATAAAGAAAGAAAAAGAAAGTATGGTAGGTAGTAATAATGTAATAACAATATTAGAATAATAATAATATATAATAATAAAGATATATTTTAATAAAAGTAGAGTTAGTTGTAGTAATGATGTAATAATAATATATATAAGAAAGATAGACTCATATTTCGAATTTCATATAAACCCGTCACAATTAACTTATATCGATACAACGCGGTTAATTAAAATAATTTACGTAATTATCGACTCAGCAATTATCCCGCCTTAATTAGTAATATAAAATGTATAATAATTAATATATAATAATATCCGTTTAATAATATCCGTTTAATTCAATAATATCCGTTTAATTTATTATATAAAAATACGGGGTATTACAACTGCTCCCCGTATGATCGGAAATATCATATGGGGCAACACAGGACACCTTAGAATTAGGTGACAATTTACAGCAACCAATACACGTTCAGTTTCAATAATATAAATAATTAAACACGACAGAAATATATAAATATGCAACACGACATAGAATGCATAAGACACGATTCTACATAGAATGCATAAGACACGATTCCACAATTACATCACCGTTATCAGGGACACATCCACGATACCACAACCGGTGATGGCACCGCAACACCGCCCACCAATAAGTCGGGCCGCAATCCATAAAACAAGTACTCGGGACACACCCGTGGTACCGAGCCCGAGCACTAACCGGACCTCAGCTAGGCGTCGTGACACCACATGAACCCCTCCATAACACAAGCCATTAACGTGCACGTCCCTCTTGGAGTGAGAAGCTCCAAGAGGCGACCCAAGCGTAAGACGTTCTCCCAACCGTCTTACGTCTCCTAAACGACAATGTATCACCACCATACTCCATCATATCCTCCAATATACACGATAATTAAAATAAATGTAAAAAGCAACACAATATGCCAATATACGACTCATCACGAGATATACTCCCACACATGCCATGAACATCAATTCCTCAAATATCCCGATTCTCGAGTCGTCATAACTCAATACCATATTATAATGCATGTCCGACAACTACATGAGGTTCACAAAAATCCCCAAATAGCACAATATGATGCAATACGACTTATACCATGAAAACAACGACAAATGACACACCTTTTAGCATACTCCATAAACAACCCGAGATAAGCAAGATCCCGGCTTGTAAAACTGTCTCATCCGACATAAATCATATAATAACTATCACAACATGTCCTATGCTGTTAAACAACATCAAAACCCCTTATTACTACCACTTAATTACCCATATTACTCATATTAATTACTAATTAATAACTCCCATAAAACCCCTCAAAAGATAAGGCTAAAATAAAAGAAAGAAATAAGATAGATGTTACTCACAAGGTGGAAGGAAGGAGGAGAAAGGTGTATAATCTTCTAATCCAAGCTTAGCATCCATGAAGAGGTGTTTAGGAGGGTTTTAGAGAGAAGAGAGAGGATTTGGAGTGTTAGAGAAAAAGAAGGAAATGAATTAGCTTATAACTCGTACTGGTATAGTGCACTCGGTCGAGTGCCAAACCACTCGGTCGAGTGTCAAACCACTCGGCCGAGTGCCACTCACTCGGTCGAGTACTGGCTGTACTCGGCCGAGTGACACTTACTCGGCCCATTGTACAGTCATAGCTCACTCATGAGTAGCCTCTCGTCTAGCCAGGTACCCCCAAGCGAGGATAGCCCTGACAATACTCTCCTCCTGACGCTGGCGCCGAATAACAGTCCTACACTCAAGGTTACTCCGAGGAGCGAATATCTTAAGCAGACAAAGTGGTAAAACAAGCAAACGAATCCAGCGGGAGAGATCACTAGGGGAACCAGCCACATCATCCAGGACTCCTTTCAAAGCCCGAACAAACCCAAAACGACACTTAGGAGGAATAGATTTCACGGTGCGAAGGTCAAAGACTATAAACGATCAAGCGAAGATATAGACCCCTGAACAAGCTCAACACTATCATCAGAAGAAACCGAAGTAGAAGGAGCCGAAGGTCTCGGAATACCATAAATATAAAAGTTGTAGAGGCCATCAACACACTCCGGATGTACCACAATATCACCTCGACTATGCCGACATCTAGCGCGAGTGGTACAGGTTTTAAAGCACACCCCACATAACCAGAGCCCCATCTGTCTCAAAGTACTCTCAGCATTGGAATAAACAGTCAAACTATCAGTAAGAGTCTGATGCTGTGACACCCCCATACTCCAAGTGCCTTACCAGGACCACTCAGGTATAGAAACGTCACCATCTCGGTTACCCGAGGCAATGATAATCAAATGACAATAAAGAAACATAATATAAATAGCAATACGATTTAAAGTGTTACATATCCAAAACCAAAACTGTTAAAAGTACGATACATGTTCTCAAAAACCAAATGTCTCAAACAACTAAAGTATGACAGCGGAAGACTCTAAACTGCTCGTCGTGACTCATCCCAGCTAGCCCAAATGCCTAAAATCAAACCTGTTTAATAACTACTTACCATCCCCGAATGGATCACCATAGTTTTTAAAATAATAAACGGGGTCAGTACTAATTACACAACATAAATCACAAAAGACAGAAGTCAAACAGCTCAATCGTCACATCAAACCCCAAACTCCATAATCAATCTCCTCATAATTGACTACACACTAAAGTGTGTAGCCCTGCCAGAGTACCCATCGCAACAGGTACTCCACACCGCCAGTGGGAGACCGCAGCCGTACCCACCAAATCCCCGCTCATCTCCATCGAACGATATACCCATGTTCATTAATGTGCACATCCCTTCTGTGGAGGGTTCCACATAAGGCGAATCAAGGGCGTGAAGCCACTCCCGTAAGTGACTCCACTCAGCCAGGGACGCGCCCCGAAGATCACAGACAGATACACAACAACAATGTTAATATTCAACAACCGTCACAATACCAACACTATACTTTAACTACAATCATCACAAAATCACCAACCACATCATGTAATTAATACTGAGTAGGGAAACCCTACCTGGAATGCAAACACCAAAAGCAGACGATCTAGCAGCTATCTCAAAATCTCTCTTTTACGAACCCTCCTCCTATACACATAATCATACAATCACTACTAATACAAAAAATTCATAAAAAACCCCAATCCCAAAATTAGGGTTTAACAAACCTCAACCAAACGCTACAAAAACGGTATGTAGGACTTACCCTTGATGCAAGGATCACAATGATATCAAGAACAATTGAAATCGACTCCTCTAGCTCCGGAATTTGCTAATAATGCGGATGAATCAAACAACGTAGTTGCAATCTCTCTTTTTGTGAATTAGGTTTGTAAAAAGTGTTTAGAAAATATAACAGAGTATTTGTATATTAATCTCGCATTATTAACAAAACCCGTCAAACATTCCCCGATAACCGACTTACTCGATCGAGTAAGTAACATACTCGATCGAGTGCCACGTACTCGATCGAGTGCCAAGGCTACTCGATCGAGTACCCTACAGGCAGACTACTGTTTCGTAAATCAAAACATACTTACTCGACAGAGTAAGCCCCACTCGATAGAGTACCCAGAGACTCATAAAACCGTAGTATTACAGTCTTCCATCCTTAAAAAGAACTTCGTCCCCGAAATTCAAACCACAACAAAATGAAAACACACTAACACACTCCCGGCACAACAACCAAAATCAAAACTCAACATAAAACTCCAACACATACTTACCAAACCAAACTCAACCCGACTCAAACAACTAGTAACTACATAAAATTCAACACAAAAAGATGCAAAACCTCTTCGCGACCATCTCCTAGCCCCCTAAAAGAAACAAGGTTACGTCACCGTAACCATACATACCTGATAAAAAAGAAACGGTTAGCGCTCTCTCATGGCCTCCTCCGCCTCCCATGTAGCTTCCTCAACCTCATGATTATAAAAGAAAAGTAGATCTATATACTTTTTTTTTTTGAAGGGAAAAACTTTTTATTAATCATGAAAATCCGATACCAAATCGGAAGCAACAATGTCAGCGATCAACTCAGGACAAACATCTACCCACACACGAGTGGAATAGTCAATAGGCCTAAAATGAGCCATATAATGAGCTGCCTCATTACCGCTCCTCTTGACAAAAGCGAAACTAATCGACTCAAACAAAGCAGCAAACTTCAAAATCTCACATATTACATTACCCACGTAAGAAGCGATGGGTTTGCCATCACGAAGCATAAGAACCAGGTGTAGTGCATCCATTTCGAGTATCACCGAACGCACACCCATTTGTGAGGCCATCTGAAGTCCGAGAAGAGCAGCCTTTGCCTCCGCTATATCCACATCCCACTGCACTCTAGTTTGGTTTACAACAGCCCTCACCACTGAACCAAGGTGGTCCCGAATAACCACCCCCAAGCCCGTCCCTTTGGCCTCAAAAATTGCAGCGTCAGTGTTAACTTTCCACGATCCCTCCGGTGGTGCACTCCATGAAACTATGTGTCGTACCTGCTCCTTAGTTGTATTCACCATATTCCCTTCACACACTTCCATAAAGTTTGCCCAGTAGCGGAATGCATTATCCACGAGTATGATCGATATTTTTGCCTCTGCACCATGAAACACCTTATTTCTATCGTTCCAGATGGCCCAAGCAATCATGATATATCTAGCAGTTTCCGCCGTATCGCCACTGCCCAAAACGCTCCGAACCCATTCCTCCAAACTCCTCACATTACTCCACTCGTCCTCTACATCAATCCCAGCCTTCTCCCAAATTTCTTGAACTAAAGGGCAAAAAATAATAGCATGAGTGTCCGTTTCCACCATCGCCTTGCATCTGCAACAAGTCGGATCAACCCCTTGAACTCACCTTTGAAGGTTCACACCAGTTGGTAACGCTTTCATACACATTCTCCAGGTAAAGGATCACACTTTTGGAGGAGTAATGATCTGCCATAGCCGATGCCATAGAGTGTCAGTTGTTTTGGTGGGGTCATGAGGATAATCGTCGTCATATTTTTTGGGTCGCTTGGAGGAAATTGTGTAGGAAAAAGAAGGAGAGTGGTTTGGGTTTCCGTCACTTGAAGGCCTTTAATTTAGCTATGTTAGCAAAACAACTGTGGAGGTTAATGTCGAACCCGTCTTCGCTAGTTGGTAGATTAATGAAGGCTCGATACTTCCGTAATACTAGTCCGTTGGAGGCTCCTCTTGGGCACCATCCGTCTTACATATGGAGAAGCCTAGTTGAGGCTCAATGGGTCCTAAAAGACGGGTGTAAGTGGTTACTTAGGAATGGCTCCCAAATTCGGTTTTGGAAAGACAGATGGACGAGAGTTGCGCCTTCTTTCCGGGTTTGGTCCCCACGTAATGGGGATACGGAGGCTCGAGTTGCAGAATGGATTAGTCAAGGTGAATGGAATGAGACCAAGTTAAAACAATGTTTATTTGAAGAAGAAGCAAATGAGATTATGAAAATTCCCTTAAGCCCCGATAGTGGAGATGATCAATTAATATGGCATTAGATCTATATACTTACATATTCATATATGTCTTAATTTAATTTGTCATAAAATTAAAGATGGATTTTATGCATGGAAACAAATGAGCAAAATTGAGGAGAAATCATGTTCTTACATTGGATGTTTCGGTTTTATGGGCACAAGAGAGATCACCTTTCTCTCTTGTTCTTGTGCTATCCTTAAATGGAAGAACCAAGATCCAAGTATAGGATCTCTCCCTAAGCTTAATACCCAAGGCTTTCTCTTAATAAAAATTAATATTATAGGAACTAGTACAATATTAATTTAGTAGAAAATTGACCCAAAAATATTATAAACACTTAATATTTTCGGTTTATAGAGAGAAGAAGAGGAGAATTACTTTTCTCTCTAGAATTCTAATTTTTGGATGAGTAGTAGAATGAATTAGTGATGCACAACATTTTGTATGTTATTAGGTTAATAAGATGAAAAACCATGATGGTTTTCTCTTCTCAAAAACCGGGTGGAAGGGGGGATTTTGGGGGAGCCAATGCATGCAATTGTTGCTCTTAACAATAAACAATAGGGTTGCATGGCTAAATAATAGGTAATCATTGTGTTTCCATTAACTTAATCAAACACAATATTAGCCTAAACCACTCCCTTATTTCGGCACACATGGATAACAAGTAATCCATTTTATTTTTGTCAATTGTCAATATGTCACATGTCATATGTCACATAAATTTGTTATGTATTTTTAACATATTAAAAATCAACGTATTATTAAAATACGTCACATACAAAAATTGACTTAGTAATTTCATAATTACTTGTACCAAAAATTTTACCAATTTATAAATCGTATTTATAACAATTCATTCAAATTCAATTGTTTCTGTAAACAATAATTTCATCCGAGTAATGATACGATTCAATTACTCAGACCGTATCTCATTTAATCACATTTTAATATGATACGTAAATTTTACTTCCAAAATCGTTCGTCAATTTTCAAGTAATTTAATTAACTCGTAACATTATACGATTAATTAAATTATCAATTAAGAGAGTTGCCCTATAGGTATGACCTAGGGGATCAACTGATCACCACCGTCGCACGATAGTAATGTCAAACTCTAGTCAGCCAATCATTACCGATATATGTTGACCAGTTGACAGTAAAATATTACTTCCCAATTGTACTCTTTATAATGAGATTTAAACATGTGATCATCATGATCAACAGTCGTGATCGCATTATTGTCGGAGGACACATATTCCAACAGATTAGACCAAAGAATCTTAAGCAAGACTGTCTCACCATGTCTAGTCTTCCTAACCTTCCGGTCAAGGATCTGTTTAGGCACCTCAAGATAGGAGAATGACTCATCTAGCTCTATGCTCTCCACCTCTAACGCATGTGACGGGTCACTAACATACTTCCGCAGCTCAGACAGATGAAACACATTATGCACTCTATCCAAAGCAGACGGTAAAGCCAACCAATAAGCAACCTCTCCAACACGGTCTAAAATCTCGTATGGTCCTATGAACTTCTGGCTCAGCTTGCCTTTCTTACCAAATCGCACGACCCCACGCATAGGAGACACTTTTAAAAGAACCTTGTCCCCAACCTGAAACTCTATATCCCGCCGATGTAGATCTACATAACTCTTTTGTCGATCCTGAGCCGCTCTCATCCTCTCTCTAATCAGCTTAATCCGCTCTACCATCTCATGTACCATCTCTGGTCCTAAAACCACTGCCTCAGCACTGTCGTCCCAACAAATCGGACTCCTACATCTCCTCCCATATAAAGCCTTCAATGGCGTTATGCCAATGCTCGTGTGATAGCTGTTGTTGTAAGAAAACTCAATCAAATCTAACCTATGTTCCCAACTACCACCAAAATCCATCACACAAGCTCGTAACATATCCTCTAGAGTCTTGATTGTCCTCTCTGTCTGACCATCTGTCGCAGGATGAAATGCTTACTCATGTTCAACGTAGTTCCCAAAGACTCCTGCAACTCTTTCCAAAACCGCGAGATAAATCTCGAATCTCTGTCAGATACTATATCTTTAGGCACCCCATGCAATCTCAGCACATTCTTCCGATAAGCCATAACTAATTGTACCTTAGTCCATGTATCTTTCATTGGCACAAAATGAGTTGACTTGGTCAGTCGATCCACTATAACCCATATCATGTTGTTTCCCTATTGACTCTTCGGTAAACCCACGATAAAATCCATAGAAATGGACTCCCACTTCCACTCAGGTACCTCAAGAGACTGAATCTTACTTTGTGGTCATCGCTGCTCCCCTTTTACTCTCTGACATGTCAAACAACAGGCCACAAACTCAGCTGTTTCTTTTTTCATCCCAGGCCACCAGAAAGTCTTCTTCAAATCCTTGTATAGCTTGTCACCACCTGGATGTACCGAATATGGTGTGCAATGAGCCTCTGTCATGATCATCTTTTTCAGCTCCTCATCATTAGGGACACACCACCTCCCGTCAAACCTCAGACTACCATCTGTATGAATAGAAAATCTAAACACTGTCCCTTTCTCTACTCCAGCTCTCCACTCCACCATCTTGGGATCCAACACCTGTTTACCGAGAATATTTTCATAAAGATCAGGTTGTACTGTCAAATCTCCCATGGCATCCCCTTTCTGTATCATATGTATCTCGAACTTCCCAACCTCATCTCGCAATCTCATCAAAGATATGGCTGTGCACAAAGAATGCACACTCTTCTTACTCAAAGCATCTGCAACCACATTGGCTTTCCCCTCATGGTAGATAATATCCATGTCATAATCGCCAATCAACTCCATCCACCTCCTCTGTCTCATGTTCAACTCATTTTGAGTGAAGATGTACTTGAGACTCTTATGATTTGAAAATACCTTAAAGGTCGCCCCATATAGGTAATGTCACCAAATCTTAAGAGCAAACACAACAGCACCCAACTCTAGATCATGTGTCGGATAATTCTCCTCATAAGGCTTCAATTGCCTAGAAGCATAGGCAACCACTTTACCATTCTGCATCAACACACAACCCAACCCATTCTTTGAAGCATCCGTATATACCTCAAAGTTCTCACTCCCTTCAGGCAATGCTAAGATTGGAGCTGTGGTCAAACGCTCCTTTAATGTTTGGAACGTCGTCTCACAACTCTCATTCCAACGAAACTTGTTCTCTTTCCTCATCAAACCTGAAACTCTTGATCTCAGCTACATTCTTCGGTGCTTCCCACTTGGTAACTGCCTCGATCTTTGCAGGATCCACAGCTACCCATTCTTTAGAAATTACATGCCTTAGAAAAGCAACTTTCTCCAACCAGAACTCACACTTGGACAACTTTGCATACAACTCATGCTCCATCAAGGTCTGTAACACAATCCTCAGATGCTCCTCATGCTCATCCTTAGTCTTAGAAAAGACTAAGATGTCATCTATGAAAACCACCACAAACTTGTCCAAAAACTGACTGAAGACTCTGTTCATCAAATCCATAAACACATCTGGTGCATTAGATAACCCAAACGACATCACCACATACTCATAATGGCCAAACCTCGACGTGAAAGCTGTCTTTGGTATGTCCTCCTCTCTAATCTTCACCTGATGGTACCCTGACCTCAAATCAATCTTGGAAAAGACTGCTGCACCACTCAACTGATCAAACAGGTCATCTATCCTTGGCAAAGGATACTTGTTCTTCACTGTCACTCTGTTCAGCTCCCTGTAATCTATGCACAACCTCAGGCTCCCATATTTCTTTTTCAAAAATAGAACTGGTGCTCCCCACGGTGATACACTAGGTCTAATGTATCCCCTCTCAACCAGTTCATCTAACTGCTTCCTTAGCTCCTCCAACTCCTTAGGACCCATCCGGTACGGTGCCTTAGAGATTGGCCCCGTTCCCGGTTTTAGTTCAACACTGAAATCTATCTCCCTCTTCGGTGGCAACCCCGGAATCTCCTCAGGAAAGACATCTGGAAACTCTCCCACAACTGGTATCTGCTCAACTGTCGGACTCTCCACTCTGTGATCCCTCACATGGCACAAAATCAACGAGCACCTCTTCCTCAGATAAGACTTTAAGGTCACAGCTGCAATCAACTTAACTTTGGGTTTGACAACAAACCCACGATAAGACACACTAATCCCCTTAGGACCTCTCAGAGAAACTTTCTTTTGATAACAATCTATCTTAGCTTTGTACTTTCCCAACCAATCCATCTCGACTATCATCTCAAAACCGTCTAAATGAAACTCTAGCAAGTCTACAGGTAGATCAACTTGTCCAACTATCATGGATACATCTCTATAAAACCTCCCACACGATACAGACTCACCCGAAGGTATAAGAACTTCCTCTCTTACAGACTCATACTCTCTCAAAGCCAACCTTTTAACATGACTCGAAAATACAAACGACTGTGACGCCCCCGAATCAAACAAAACAAAGGTATAAACACCGTTAACAAGAAATGTACCGGTGATAACGTGAGCATCATCCTCAGCTGCTTTCTTCTTCATCATAAACAGCTTGCCACTGGTCTTCTTCCCACCTCCCTGGACAGTACTAACTGAAGTAGCCGGTTTAGCACCCGATCCCTGGTTGTTGTTGGTGTTCGTAGCTGGTTTCTGATAAGAATTACCGCCATTGCGGTTGCCCCCACCGTTGTTGTTCTGACCTCCCCTGTAGTTCCATGACTCAGCCGGTCTGTTACTCGCATAACTTTGTGCAGGACCCTGTGCAAAGCTCCCCTATCCCGGCAGCTGGAAACCCCCAATCACCGCACTGGTGCACTCATGTATCTTGTGGCCTACACCGCCACAGTTGTAACAGGTCATACCCCAACTACCACCACTACTCTCACGACCTCGCCCGTATGAAGCCCCATCACTAAACCCTGAGCCCGATGAATATGCTCTCGCCTGAGTGTGGTTACCCTTCTTATAGTTGGGTTGATCACCACCCTCGCTCTCAGCCTTTCTCTTCTCAGCTCCCCTCTCCCTGGTCATCTCCACCAACCTCTCAGCCCTCCCAACTCTCTCATAAACTTCCTTAACATCTGTAAGGACTCCCACCGGTAGCTTCTCCATTATCTTGGGGGTCAACCCCTTCTCAAACCTCAGAGCTAGATTCTCTTCACTCAACCCCATGTCCTCAGCATATCTGGACTTCTCATTAAACTAGCGGTAATACTCAACCACCGTCATATCAGATGTCATCTTAAACTCATCGAACTCTTCCCTCAGCTTACTCCTCACATGCTCCGGCACAAACTCACGTCTCATAGCTTTCCTGAATTCATCCCAATGTATTGCAGTTAATCCCTGCCTTGCATACATCTCCCTAGCACTCACCTTGACCTTATCCCACCACTCACCTACCGCTTCCCTCAAGTAGAACGCAACTTGTTTCACTTTCAACTCATCCGGGCAGTGCACTAACTCCAGGATATTCTCCATCTCCCTGTGCCAATTATCCAGAAGAATTGGCGCCCCGGTTCCCTTATACTCTTTCGGACTGAACCTAGATATATGGATTCTGATCTTGGAGTGATCAACCTCCTTATCCTTTCCCACTCTCTTCAAAGCTTCCGTAAGAGCATCTTGGTGCTCCAACATCTTCACTATATCATCATTGTTCATGCTCTCAGCTCTAGCATACAAGGCGTTTCTTTTCGGCGACATCTTGTAACTATATAAGAAAAGGTAGACATAAACATGCATACTATAACCCAAAACACGTATATAACCTGTACAGAACCCACTCGATCGAGCACCAAAACCCACTCAATCGAGTGCCCCACCTGCTTGATCGAGTACCTCGACTCCAGAACGTGATCAGACCTCTGCTCAAAAACATACTCGACCGAGCTGACAAGCCACTCGATCGAGCGGACCTTACTCGATCGAGTGCCCCTGTGTACTCGATCGAGTACCCAAAAACACGATTCTGCCCAGAAAAACACTAAACTACCTACTCGACCGAGTCACACCCACTCGATCGAGCACCTCACCTACTCGATCGAGTACCCCCCACTCGATCGAGTCATGCAGACTCGTATAACTACCCGCATGCTTTTCTCACTTTTCCAACATTATATACTGTTGGACCTTTAGTCCTAATTAATTGTTTTGATAATGACAGTAATGATTTGTATGTGGACTTAATATATAAACATATGCGTGTAATTGTGTGCTTAAGTTTTAATTTAGAAAGGAACAATTACAAGACGCAAGCTTGAAGTTTGGACCAAGGAGGTACAACTTCAAATATACTTGATCGATGTTTTCAAGCGAGATCAAGATTGGAAATAAACCACGAGACTCAAGATGAGAGACTTGTGAAGAGACGATTCGTGTACTGAAGATCTACTGAAGATTAGTTAGTATAGGTCGTCATCCGGTAATGGTTTTACTTTGTTTGATTTAAAGGTTAATGAAGTTATGACCTAATAGACATAACTTCATTGCTAGACAAAAATGATGCGTTAATTTTTGGAAAATATATTTTTAATGGTTTATAAAAATAAGAGAGTATTTATTTGGTTGGAATTAATTAATTAGAATTGAAGTTAAATAAACTATTGGTTTGTAATACGATATTTATATCGTCATGCAACCTAGGGCTTTAACTAAATTCTATCTCGATTTGTTGCGGGCTAAAGAAGCAAGTAATGGACCGATAGAGGCCTAGAGGCCGGCCAAACCCTAGTGGTCGAACCCTAGGTGGGCCGAACACTAGGAGGCCGAAACCCTAGGGTGGCCGAATCCCTAGGGAGGCCAAACTCCTTCCTTTGCTTCTTACTTGTTCTTCAAGTTTTATATTTCCAGAACATTCCTATGCTCTAATTCCAGAACATTCCAAACCCTAATCCTCTCTACTATAAATACTCTCATTCATTCAACATTAATTGTGGACACACACATCTATAAATTTCAAAGAGAGAAAAAATATTTTAAGCAAAAATCATTTGAGCCTTAATTCTTATTTTCATATTTGCTTATACAAAAATCACGCATCAAATTTGTCAATCACTCGAAGAAAAATCGTTATAGGATATTAAATACACAAGGATAGTATACTCACTCGCATAACGTGAGATTAGTATTTGTCGTTGTATTTTTCTTATTAACGTAAGAGCAACCTAGAGTATTTAGCGATACTCAATCTGAGTTATAATCATATAGTTGATTATACGAGTGGATTGGTAATTTTTGTAATCCGGAGAAAGGTACTAAAAATTATTAATCGAGAATAGTGGACGTAGGTTTCGGCTTGTGAAACTGAACCACTTCAAAATCCTGTGTGTCTCTCTTTCTCTCTCTTTATTATTGTTATTTCGATTTTGCACTTATTGTTAATAATTTAATTAGTTGATTTTAATCAATAAAATCAAGTAATTAATTTATATCATATATTTCGAAAAAGAGGTCATCGTTTTTAATACTCAATTCACCCCCCCTCTTTCGTATTCGATCAATAGACTCCACATATACAACTCCAATACTTTCAACATAATAACAACAACTACGCATGCATATATACGCAACTCTTTATATATCAACAAAAAGATCTACTTCATATCAAGAACAACTGAAACCGACTCCTCTAGCTCCGGGATTTGCCAATAACGCGGATGAATCAAACAACGTAGTTGCAATCTCTCTTTTTGTGAATTAGGTTTGTAAAAAGTGTTTAGAAAAGATAACGGAGTATTTTATATATTAATCTCGCATTATTAACAAAACCCGTCAAACATTCCCCGATAACCGACTTACTCGATCGAGTAAGTAACATACTCGATCGAGTGCCACGTACTCGATCGAGTGCCAAGGCTACTCGATCGAGTACCCTACAGACAGACTACTGTTTCGTAAATCAAAACATACTTACTCGACAGAGTAAGTCCCACTCGATAGAGTACCCAGAGACTCATAAAACCGTAATATTACAGACGCGTAAGTTCCAACGCCCCATCATGACAATGTCGGTCCTGAAAATGTTTCTGCCATGCAGCCTTAGTAAGGCCTTTACCAAACCCATTCGGACACGCATGAAGACTCGAAAAAGGACAATGAAACCGTACAAGTTCAGGCATGAAGGAAGAATAAACCCCACCACCTACCTGCACGGTAACCGATCAGCTAGCAATAGCCGTGACAAGAAGGTACAGGTAGCAAGCGCATGTAGATGACCAGAGAGACACCCACGAAAACACCAACCACACCACACACACGGCTAGCCCTAAACACCCAAGCCACAACACAAGGGTTGGCAATGCACTGCCACTGAACCACCACAGAGAGCCACGGGCAGCAGCAAACGCCGATAAGACCAGTAACAAGGCGGCAAGAAGCAGAACACCGGCTGAAAAGGCAAAAATAAACAAAACCGAGAAAAAGAAAAAAGAGGAAGAAACCAGACCGGTAGGTAAAGGGCTGCAGCAATCGTCGACGGCAAGGTTAGAAACTAGTCAGTAGAGGGTCACTCCGACGTGATGAGAAGACCTTAACCACCCCTAAACTGGAAAATAATCGAAAACCTGAAAACCCACAACTCTGAAATCGCAGTCCCGACAAACCTAATGGCAGAGCCGTCAAACCACCACACGTTAGACCGACGACTTAAGGTCTGGTGGCCCAATGGTGGTGGCGCAGGGGAAGGCCGACGCAGATAGGCGACAGAAAACCCCACAATGATGGAAACCCTCCCTCACGAAAACCCTAGCAACCAGGGCAGCCGTATGAACAACCAACAATCACCACCCCTGATCGGCGACGTGAGGTCTAAAGGTCAACGTGGCGTGGTGGTTGGCAGCCTACGACGGCAGACAACATAAACGCGATGCCCTAATCGTCCCAAACTCCCTGACACGATTCCACACCCACAAACCCTAACAGCACACGCCGCTGACCCCAAGGCCGACTGTAACACCCCCATACTCCAAGTGCCTTACCAGGACCACTCAGGTATGAAGATATTACCATCTCGGTTGCCCGAGGCAATGATAATCAAATTAACAATAAAGAAACAACGTTTAAATAGAAATACTTAGTAAAAGGTTACAATCTCGAAACCAAACCAAAAGTGTAATACATGTTCTCAAACTGACTGTTTACTGTTCTGACTGAAATGTAAAGACACTACTAAACTACAGCGGAAGACTTCTATCATCATTTCGCGGCAATCCCAGCTATCCCAGTACTCATCTCATACCTGCTCAATATCTGCTCACCATCCCCGAATGGATCACCGCAGGTTTACAAAACAACAACCGGGGTCAGTACTAATCACACAACTCAATATATATCAACAATAAGATAAATGACATGCCTTAATCACACACACAACCACACCAATTCCAATAATCTCAATCATTGATCGTCCCTTTGGACCGGTCCCGCCAGATGGGAGACCGCAGCCGTACCCACCAAATCCCCGCTCCTCATAATGAGCGATAACCCTGTCCATTAATGTGCACATCCCTTCTGTGGCGGGTTCCACAAAAGGCGAAACTAGGGCGTGAAGTCACTCCCGCAAGTGACCTCACTCAGCCGAGGACACGCCTCGAGAACCATAGACAACATTCACAATCACAATCACAACCGTCACAATACAATTATTATATCAAACAGTCAATCTCAACACATCATCAATCATCCCATTATGGGACTAATACTGAGTAGGAAATCCTACCTGGAAAGCACACTATCAGACGGTCTCTACTGCTGTATCAAAAAGCTTCCTCTACGAAACCTCCTCCTATCATACAACATACAAATGCTACCAAATCACATACTATTCAAAAACCCCCAAATCCCTATATTAGGGTTTAACCAAATCAAAGGAAAGACAACAAAAAGGGTACATAGATCTTACCCTCGACGCAAGGATCTCAACGGTATAACCAACGATGAGAACCGACCTTCCAAACTTCGGGATTTGCTAACGATGCGATTAGGATTAAGAACGTACTTGCTTTCTCTCTTTATCAGTAAATTAGGTTTTGCAAAAGTGTTTAGAATAATGACGACGAAGGTTATATATCTTAATCGCATAATTAACAAAACCCGAGAAAAACTCCCCGTAAACCGGCTACTCGATCGAGTACCCAAGGTACTCGATCGAGTACCCCCTTACTCGATCGAGTATCCTAGTTACTCGATCGAGTACCCAACAGGTCAGAAACTTTTCTAAAACGCAACTTACCCTTACTCGACAGAGTAAGGCCTACTCGATAGAGTACCCGAAAACTCATAAAATACGGAGTATTACACCGACGTCCAGAATGGCCGGTGTGAGGCGGCAGTCACGGTGGTGAAGATTAGGGTGAGTAGACGACAGCAGCAGCGTGAAATCGCCTCTCCCTCCTCTCCCTCTCGTCTCGTCTCGTTATTGTTATTGTTATTGTTATTCTAATTCTTATTCTTCTTATTATTATTATTATTATCCGTCAAGCACTACAAACCTGTTGAAAGGTATCTTGGAATACCATGGGCCATGGGTACTATATATAGGACACGGCCCAACAGCAACACAAGTCACAAACTCACAAGTCAGAACTTACGAGCACAAAGATTGGTAGTTGGCAATGAGAATCCCACATCGACAAAAAATAGAACACTGGAGTATGAATAGCTATAAGTTAGTGCATCCATTTTCATAGTATAGCACGCAGCCACGCAGTGAGCACATAGCGAAATATTCTTTCGCCTTTTACTAAAGAATACCGTGTGCTCGCTGCATACAAGTGGCATACATTACTTTTTGGAGGGGACTAATTTTTGGTCCTCGGCAATTCTAGTTCCAATTTTTTGTATCAAAATAACTCAACATTTAAAATGTAAAATACTCCATTGGGTTATTAGTACTAGTAGTTCTCTTGCTTTATTAAGTGCGATTGTTCGATTAGTTATTTTTTTGGCCATTCGAAAATAATTTTCAAGAATGAAGTATTTTAATATTACTCCCCATTTGTAAGAGGGGTATGGATTTTGAGTACAGAGATGTGGCCGTGTACCTTGTATTGGCCAAGAAGTAAATGACACGAATCTTATGTTGGCCAAGGAGAAAGTAGCACGGGCTAGGAATGGGAAGTGGGCTTTGTTGTGTCGTATTTGGCGTGCCGTAAATATACAATTCCCTACTTTTACCTAGATCGTGCCCAAGCTTCCTGTGCTCAGCGGGCCGTGTCATGTCGTGCTTACATTAGGCATGTCTTATTTCTCCAACTATGGTCTAGGTACGTCATGCACGGCCCAACACATGGCGTGACGTGCCTGGAGTGTAAACCTTATGGGTGATTGGTTGTGTTTTGGACAGCAAATGAAATTAGGATTGGCACTTGTTGCTTGGGCTCGAAATGGGACTCAAATTAGACTTCATTTTTAGACGAAAAAACAAAAGAAACAAGGGTTTTAAGGGCTGTTTTGAAACACAAATTAAGCAAGCTTGATTTGGGGACACAACAAGGACTCAAAACCAACTAAATGTGACAAGAACAATGAAAGTAACCAAGTATATGACTTGAGCTAGATCACTAAGGAGGCTTAAGACTCAGAATCTCGTTCAAGATCACTAAGCATGAACTAAATTCCTCCTCAAACACTAAGGGTGTGTTTGGATTGAGGGATTTGAAGGGAAAAGAAAGGGAGGGAAAGTAGGGTATTTAAAATTTCTTGTTTGGATAGCAAACGAGGGTGAAGGGAAATGGAGGGGAGAGATATGGAGGGATTTAATTCCCTTGCACCAAGACAAATCAAAATCTCTCCACAGTAGGGAAGATTTGGAAGGAAATTGTATCTAAATACTCACACTCCATTCCCCTTCCCATTCCATTCTCTCCCTTTCCCTTCCCTCCTTCCCCCTCACCTTCATTTCTCTCCACTTTTGTTATCCAAACACACCCTAAGTAATGAGGGATTTTCCGCACTAAGCAAGAAGAAAGGAAGTAGAAAACTCAGTTTTCAAACTCATACTTTTAACTCAACATAATCTGAATTTTACATAAGTTTAGAGCTTCTTATATATAGGCTCCAATCTAATCCTAGCCATACATCCAATATTACATCCAAGGGTCACAAAATGGCTGGTTGTGAGGCACAAAAACGGCACAATATATAAGGCCTACAAAGCCTTATACAAACTGAAATGAAAAGGACATAAAGCATAAAGCAAAACAAAGTAAACTAAGGGGAGCAATCATCCTTGACTCCTTATTTAATGATAGGTGAGACTTCTTGGGAGCTTTAAGGAGACCGACCATGAGTAGTATATGAGCCATAGAGCAGCAAAAAGGGTCCTTGGATTTCCTTTGACAATTTAGGAAACTTGAAAGCGACTTGTGAGCTACCCTTGTAAAACCGTGCATTGTGGACCTCGGTTTTGGTTTGCTCTTTACCTCTTGATATGCGTCCTTCCAAGACAAAAGTCCCTAGAAAAATTGCTCTAAACTCATCCTAGATGAGAATATGACCGATTTTTGGCACCACTTACTAGACGGATTTTGATTTAGAGCCCAATTTTATCGAGGCTCCAAAACCGTAAAATTTCAAGCTAGTGTGTGCTTCCAATTCCATTGCAATGCCAGTGTCGTGTCAGACTAAAATAAACTATATAACGTTCTAACCTAACGATACGCATGCCCACTTCCATCATCACCCTAACCTTAATGCACCCTTCCTCGCAACTTTCCTACCTAAATCATCCACAACCCCCTACACAACCACCATGAACTAGCCACAAACTCACCCTTCTAGCCGCCTTAAAGCCATCAGACTACCCACTCTTATCACCGTAAAACGCTTCCCATCCAATGAAACTACTACTTGGACAAATATAACCCAACGACCACCACACCCTCATAAAAAAAACAAATACGATCAAAGTTGCCTTCCAATCTTGGACCAATCCCCGAGTACTGTTTAAAACCCCACAACCACCATCTATATCCCAAATCTTAGTATGACCTTATAAATTAAATATCTGTAACTTTTTTTTGTAAATATATCTAAAAGCAAAGAAGAAATAATCTATGGAGTAGTAATTTCATACCCTGTAGCAAGTGCGAATAAGGCCCAATGCAGTCTTAAGCGCGGAAATTAAACCTTCAAACTTGCATCCCAAATTCGTTTCTTTTCTGAGTGAGAATAAGACCTCATTTGTATATTTATCTCTATAGCTTACAGTAGTAATTTTTAGTCGAAAATCAGGGATGTTACACTATTTTTCTAGTCGAGGACATGATCTTCATTTCTTCAGCAACCTATGTCATACACTCAGTATATCTTTAGTCTCCCAAAAATACACAAAAAATTGATTTTGATTATATTGTCAAATAGTTTTTAAAGATAGAGGCTCTGTTTGGCAAAATTACCTGAAAACGTAGCTGAAACCTGAAAACTGAAAAGCTAATTGAAACCTGAAAAGGTAACTGATAAGGTAGCTGAAATTAGGAGTTCATAAGGTAACTGATTATATAAAAATATGTTTGGCAGACTAACTGAAAAAGTAGCTGATTTTGGTAAAATGACGTAAAATGATATGGAAATTATTTAATATTATAGAATAATGGGGTAAAAAATGGAAAATAAGTCATTTCAGGTACCTGATTTCTCAAATGCTACCTGAGGTCTCATTTCATTTCAGGTACCTTATTTGACCAAATAAGCTACTTGCCAAACACTTGCAAAAAAATCAGGTAGCTGAAATTTTGGTCAAATAAGCTACTTTGCTCAAATAAGCAACCTGAAGTGTCGTGTCAAACGGAGCCTAAAGCTGACAATATAAGAGTTAAGAAAGTTATAAATGTTGCAATAAAGCTGTCTATATAAGACTTAAGAAAATTATCAAAAATGTTACATTCATAATATACTAAGGTATCGTTTTGTTCATATTTTAGTCATGTGTTAACTTAGAGCAATTGCAATGGGAGGTTTTTTGCCTTGAGTTTGTAAATAAGAGCTTTTAGAAAAAGTTTGTCTCATTGCAAAATAAAGTTTGTTCTTAAATGAACAAACTAGGATTGGAAAGAAGAACCAAGTTCTTCCCAAAAAACAAGAAATTGTAGAGAAAGCAAAATAATTATGGCCTTATTAAAGAACTTTATTTGAAGTTCTTCAATTGCACCAAAAAGTTCTTAATTATTGAAATTGTCAAAATATTACATGGCAAAGGAAGAACTTTTCCTTTGCAATTGCTCTTATAACTCACACAATTTTAATTTCTGTATAAATTCACATGGCATTTACTGATTTACATAGCATATTTTGTTGCCATGAAGGAGTTTAATATTTCCATGAATTAAGTTTCCATATCTTGTTTGTTCAATAAATCAATTCACGTGATTTCAGTTTGTCAATAGTCTAAATACTAATATATCATTGACATTTTTTTTTATCGTATTTTAAGGAGTAATTTAGCAATTTTGATAAATCCAATATAAAAGGACTTTTCAATCATCAAGAAATGGGTAGGTAATTGAGCTCCCATGTTATGCTGGAGTTGTGAATTTCCACGGAGTTCCCAACTCCTTTGTTTTGAAAAAAATACTTCCTCCCATCAAAACCAAAGGTTACAGTTGCTTTTTGGCACTATTCATGGTCGTAGGGAATCTTTGATATTATTCTTAATCTATAAGACAAAATATAATCATGTGAGATCTTGTTTGATTTATTGTCATGAATGCTATAAGAATATCAAATTTTTATAATTTTTGATGATGTGTAACTAAAGATATGCACATTACAAAACGTGCCTCGATAAGTGTGATAAAGCAACTGTAACATTTGGTCTGGATGGGAGGGAGTAGTCAACAAAATATCTTACAAAATGAACTCGCTTTAAGGTACATTGATATAATACGTGAAGTACAATTCCTGAGACTTTAGAATCCCAGGAGTTAAGGGAGCAACCAAATTCTACCTAAAAGAAAAAGAACGTAATATTCTGCATTAATTAGTACTTCCCCCTATCCATTGAATTATTTCGTTTGCTTTATATACGTGTATCAATGCTCGTTTTTTTTGTTCATATCTGTAGTTACACATTCCGTATTACTAAAAATTATACGGAGTAAAAGTTTGATATTCGTAATGCACTGGGTAAGACAATTTAAACAATATATCTCACATGTCTATCTTTTTTTTATGTATTAGATTAGAAGTATTAAGAATTCTCCCCATTTATGATTAATGTCAAAAAAATAAGCGAAATTATATAATAATTTTCACCGTGTAGTTATTCTTTGGACTCATAAAAATAATCCCATAAATTTGATTTGATTTGATTTTGATTGTATCGTTGAATATTTTTCAAAGATTAAATAAAGTTGATGGATAAACTTATGCATACAATCATAGAATCGTTTTAAACTCAATGTGAGTATTCAATTAAAAACAAATTAAGTGGAGAACCCATTATCTAAATCTTTACAATTTATAGTGGACACTTAATTTGTGACATTTGATGCTTTGGTATCAGCAGTATACTGCCTACATCAAACAAATAACACGGGTTTTAGAGGCAACTATAAGTCCCACATCGTCCAGAATAGAGAATGAACTTGCTAGTTTTTATATAAAAAGTGAAGGAAGTCTTTCTCTCAAACCATCTTTGCGCTTGGGGCAATGACGCAGCTAGTGAGGTACTAACCGAGGCGCGTCAATTGCTGGTTGAAAACTATTTCCAAACCCCCTCCTCGGCCTGGGCTTGTCCTTGGCCGTCGAGTATTTCTGGAAGGGCTCCCTCGTAAGAGGGTAAAGCCCTACAATACTCAGTTTAAATTTTTGTTTCACGGTGTAAAGCCCTACAATACTCAGTTTGCAGGATTTTAATACGGAGTATCAAGTTAGGTGCTTTCGTACATACATTCGATTTGATAAATTATGAAACACAGATTTGATAAAGACAAATTATGCGCCTTAAACGGTACTGTAATTCTAGATATAAAAACCAGGATTTACGATAAAAACCAAATTACGTGTTTGGCGATAGCCTATCGAAAACCAGGTATAATGCCGATTGTTGATTAATTATATAAATCCGCAGTTACCCACACTATATATCAACTGGAACTTGATGAATTGTTTTCTGTAGTTGTGTTTATCCCAAATCCCTTGTTTATTTTACCGGGGTTAAAAAGAACTATAGCTCCTAAATTAGTTCTCAACTATTTATGGGTTCGCTTTATTGGGCGTCTCAGAATAGTATTTGGTAAAGATCACATTTCCCTGTGCTTACGGGGAATCAAATCGTGTTATACTTGTATGTTGCATTCTGTACTTATGCACTCCACCTGTTTGGCGAAATGGCCAGGTGAATATAAAAGCCACGAGCTACCACATTTGTAATATCGCGTCCATGGGTTTAGTGGAAATCACATACATGTATGCGTCTGGCTACGACGAGACCATTGAGAAAACTAGTATACAAGTCGGAAAAGAGTGGAGGTGGGGGAGAGGCGAGGCACCAGCGGCTCACAGCATGTGTAAGCTACTGCCCTGCAAACCATCTCCTTAAAGCCCACTGTTGGGATTGTACGCAATGGGGGCAAGTGTTTTCTTATTATTTCGGGTTCTCTAATTAACGCTTCGAGGGGAGAAACACGTAAATAACCCCTTTAAGTTTAATCCAACACCGGGCAAGCGGCCTAGCAGGTTTAGGGTTAGTGGGACAGTATCACGCCAAACCCAACGCCACCACCTCCTTAAGTTGAAAAATTTCTACTCAACTATAGTCATAAACTTGAAAATTTATGTAATTTTTTAAATGTGGGATATTAAATTGTACTCCGTATTAAAATCTTCTTTACAGATTCAATATATTTTCGGTAATTACGGTCAGAGACTCAGAGTTTACAAAGTTCAGCTAGTCTTCCTTAGGACGGAGGTATCGGTGAAAATTTGCCTACGAAGTTAGACCTATATAAAGAGAGCGCGTAAAATTAGACGTTTTTGTTCTAGTTAAGTGTGGAATTGTTGATCCATTTGACGTTGCAGCTTTCGTCACGATTATCCGGAAACAACATTTGTAAACTAAGCTCCCATAATAGTTCTCAAGTAATCTCGGGTTCGATTTATTTGCGCATTTCGGAATAATAACTGGTAAGATCACAGTTCCCTGTGCTTATGATGAACTAAGATGTGTTATATGTCGCATTCTGTACTTATGCACACGACCTGTTTGATGAAATTCCCAGGTGAAAATAAAAGTACTCATGGATATTGCACAATGTTGTCTAGATGGCAATGCTGATGTTGTTGAGTTCTGCCCGCATGACGGGTTTCAGAATATTCTAGCTGCTTGTACTTATACCCTACAGGAGGGTGATCAGCCAAGTCGGTTAGGGAGCATATCCTTGTTTGATGTCAATGCTGTTACTAGTGCTCTTGATCGAGTTTGTTTTGTCGAAACTTCTGGTATCTTTGATATCAAGTGGAGCCCTGTTAGGGGCACAGTGAGTCCTTCGATTGCTCAAGCTGATGCTGCTGGGTGTTTGAGAATCCATGGCTTAGAGCGTTCTTCAGATGAACTAGGATCCACAGGTTTGATGTACTTTTCGCCTTACAGTTTTCTGCTCTGCTGGTGTATTATGCTTTTATCCATGTGTTAATGTGCATCAACTCAAGGGCATATGACGAGTTTCTACTGATGTCTGTAGAGTTCAGACATTGCTTTAGCTAGTAATTTGCAACCTTCATTGTTCAAAATCTTTAATTAAGCCCCTCTAATTATTAACGATCAAAACAAGCTTCTAAGATTTACTAGATCCTTGGCTTATGCTGGAATATTTATTGGAGCTGTGAAGGTTAACTCTTTGCCTAGCGTATGCGGGGAATTGTCCTCAAAATGACTCCTCTGAAATGGATGCTTTTATTTGGTTCTATTTTTATTGTGAAGTAGTAGCCATTAAATACGATTTTTGACACAATTTTAATTCATTATGGGGTTACTCAGATCCGCCTGTGGTTAAAAACACGTGTAAGCTACATACATTTCATCCTCTTAACACTGCCATTTGCATTTCATCCCCTTAACCCTGCCATTTGCGGAATCCCTTGAGACACAAGGGTAATGCTATTGTTTGGAGATTTTTTTTTTTTTTTTAATTAATGCCGATTGAGAAGTTTAATTTTGCTCTAAACTAAAATGAAGTGGTTGTCCTGGCTAATAGTTCATCTAGTTATTCTCTGGGTTTAGCAAACAGTTGTATACTTTCGTCTTGAAATTACTTTTAATAGATACACAATCATATAAAAGTTTATGTTGATTGTCTAAAGCCACTTATGTTTATTTATGCAGGGGTGGTACTAAAACAGACCACTGATATTCAACTCAGCTCTTCAATGTGCCTCTGCGTAGACTGGAATCCCTTGGGCACTTCACTAGCAGTTGGTCTTTCGGATGGTTCTGTTTCTGTCTCATCACTCACCGAATCCCAGCTCAGTGAAGAGCAACAATGGAAAGCTCACGACTTTGAGGTGTGGGCAGCTTCCTTCGACCCCCACCAGCCATCTGTAGTGTATTCAGGATCGGATGATTGTAAATTCCGAGGTTGGGATTTGAGAGAGGGTCTCACAGTGCCAGCATTTCAGAATTCAAAGGCCCACAATATGGGCATTTGTTGTATTGTAAAGAACCCTATTGACCCATATGCTTTACTTACGGGTAGCTATGACGAGCACTTGAGAGTATGGGATGTGAGATCGATTTCTAAGCCTGTGACTGAGACTTCTGTTTGTTTAGGGGGAGGAGTTTGGAGGATTAAGTACCATCCTTCTATTAAAGACCTGGTTTTGACAGCATGTATGCATAATGGATTTGCCATTGTGAAATTGAGCGATGGTAACCCTGAGGTCATTGAGACATACAACGAGCATGGGTCACTTGCTTATGGAGCAGATTGGCAGAGGTCGCAGTTGGGTCAGGAAGGTGAAACAACAAATAGTTTAGTGGCTACTTGCTCGTTTTATGACCGAATGGTTCGTGTTTGGATTCCTAAGGCTGATTTACTCAGTTGAAGGCCTGTATTATTCCTCAGAAACTGGATTATTTCTGGCATATCAGAAATTCTTCAAGTTCCGGAATTATTAGGTATGAGTTGGAACCAACTCTTTGATTTTAACTCTTTTCTTTGTTTCTATCATTGTATCTGTGACTTTGTCAGAGATGCTTTTGTTGTACTACACTACTACGGAGTACATTGTTAGGTTTTCCCTCTCCGAGACATGGATTCCTTGTTGTGAACTTGTGATCTCTATGGAGCAAGGAAAAACTGCTTTTATCTCTTCCTCACCATTAAGATTAAGATTTTAGTAGATATGGCCACTTTTGTTGTTTCTACTTCTAAATGAAATCGATAGTTTAAATAGAATCAGAAAAAACTAGAAAAAACAATTTCCAATAATTATTATGCAAGACTGTTATACACTCTACAATAATCCTTTTTATGTTAAATACCTCATTTATGGATATCAATAACTGAGTGTTTAACCACTCAGAGAGCCGTTGTACACTCTAAGACGGTCTTATTCTATAATCCGTGACCTACTTATCATACTGCATGACTCAATGTGGTAATGGATATTAATGCCAAGTCTACATAGGAGAGGTGTTTTATTGGATTTTAATACAACATTACCCTAGGGCCTCAAAGGCTCCCGTAAATTGCGGGGTAGGGGGAAAATTGCGTTGCAAGCTCTGACTCCATGTGGTAATGGATATTAATGCAAAGTCCACATAGGAGAGGGGTTTTTATTGGATTTTTATCCAGAAATTTAAAAGCTGATAATTTGAGAGAGAGGGACTTGTTGAATTGTGAAAAACTGAAGATCATGTTTGTGAGGCTAGTCTTTGAAGGTTACCCCACGTTAAAATAGTCACCAATGAGGCCTATAACCTGTCTGGATACGTCTCGGATTTTAGTATGATTTAGACAATGTGAATATGACACAAATCCTTCATTTTGAATAATGTAAACCAGGATGTAACACTTTGATGTAACTGATTATTAGACATTGACACTTACCCTGTACTATTTTCTGGATAACTGCGGGCATCTACTGTTATTTTACGTGTGTATTGGGTAAACATATTTCTGATTGTTTTCAGATCATGTAAACCCGTTGGTCACCATTTTTACGAGGTGAGAACCTTTGATCAAGATGACATTATCTCAAGTCGGTTATTCCCCGAAGAGTTTGCTCTACCAACTTAGAAATTATTACGGAGTAGTTAATATTTTACCAAGTGAGCCAACCTATATGAGGCTATCAGCATTGAGCAATGTCACCTGTGAGTCCGAAAAGCCGTGGCATATTGATAAACGAATGTGATCAAATCTAGTTTTGATCACAAAAAGTTATGAAAACAAAAATAAGGATAAGAGAATCATACAATAAGATTTCAAGTTTAACAAAGTCTTTTGGGTGAATTCTTCAAAGTTAACAAGTTGAATTCCACATATGTTAGAGGCTCGCCTCATTTGTGTCTTGTTAAAGAACCGTCTTACATTATGAGACGGTTATTTTATTGGTTAAACACTCATTTATTTGTATAAATGAGCGTTTTTATATATAAAACGACCATTTCACACTTTAAGACGGTCTCATTCTATCATTTGTGCAATTTCTAACGTCGATGCCGCCAAAATGAAACCCATTTGATATGGGAACACTTCATTTATTCATCAGTCTTACTTTAATACTGTAGTTGCATGTTTCTTTGATTAGAGTCCTTATGTAAATCTGGTGGACCTGTTTGTCTGTTTGGTGTTACATGCAATAATACTGACATCCTCTATTACCTCTATATATTTACAAAATAAATAAAAAATAAATAACTTATATTTTATTTCCAGTAAGAAAATTGAATGCTTGATTTACATTGAAGCTGTTCTTCTCCACTTTAGGTAAAAAATGCCACTCTGGTGACAGTCCGAAATTTGGAAAAACTGATTCTGTGCAACATGAATGCAGTGGACCTTACATGTTTATCCTACAGTGAGCCATGTCTTCAATTTGAGCAACGGCATCCTCACATAAATTGTTCAAATTATCGCTTCTTTTTTTACGGCGATGAATCTTATATTCAGGTAATGGGTATTACTCCTCAGTAACTTTACTAGCTAAACTACGTAAAACTCCGTATTCCGAATAGGCGAGTACTACTTGAGAATTGAGATGGTGACCCAAGTCAAGTTGGGGAGATAAATTAATTGCTACTGTTAATGCAATGTTAGTTTTCCTTAAACAAGAGTGGCTTAGCTTAGTTGAATTATATGAGAGAGAAAGGGAACAATCATATTCAAATACCAACAAACTACATTTTCAGTGTCAAGAACTGTGGTTCACCAGTGATTACACCCCATTTGTCAGCCTCATTCAAATTATAGTTTCTGCCATTGATACTCTCTCTTAGTAGATGCCACAAAAATAATCTCATTAGATTAATTGGTTTTGGAATTAAACCTCACCGCGAGTACTTTTTTTTTTATTTCCAACCCATATATATAATGCGAGTACTTTTTTTTGTGTGTAAAAGGAGTCACGAGGCCAATTTTGACGCTGCATGTTTTTTTAACTCGGATCTTTTAGTACCACATACTTGTGATTTTATTTGCTAATCTAGCTAAGATGTGCACCATTCACTACTACTAGAATTCTGAGATTGAGACTAACTTTCATGTGCTTTTTTACAGACCAAACATCAGAAACCTGCACCACTCACACTGTTCATCTCTAGATTGTGCTTCCCTTTTTGTTGTTTTATGCATTTTCTTCTACTTTCAATTTTCATTCAAATTATCATCTTCTACTACCTCTCTGCCACATGTTTTTCCTCTTTTATCTCACCAATCACCACACCCAATATATGCCTAGTTAAATTGTTAACCCCATGCAAAAGCAAATACCCATATACCTTCCTTCAATTTTTCACACTAAAATTTACATTATTACCGTATTATTTTACTATGTCTCATTAACTTTTTACATGTTCTAAACTTTTTTTTTATCTGTACATTTGATTCTTGAAAATGGGTTTGAGGAGAATACAAAGGGGATGTTCTTTAAATTTGTGGATTTTCTGCATTTTGTGTTTTAAAGCTTTGTTATGTGATGCTCAAGAGGTTTCTGTGAAGTTCTTGAAGACACCACCTCAGTTCAGTAATAAAAAATCAGCTGTTTTTGTTTTTGAAGCTTTGGTAGGAAGCACAAGTAAAACCTGTACAAATTGTACTTTCAATTGCAAGGTTGGTAACTTTTTTTGTTCATGTACATGTCTTTTATAAGGTTTCATTAGGTCTACTGTCTACATCATCATGTGGGTAACTTGTAGAATATACCACTGTTGTTGCTATTATTAGCTACATGATTATAAGTTGGTGTTGCTTGAGCATGTTTTAGGTAAGGTGTCATGGCAATGAGACTATCTGATCAAAAGGGTGGAGCTTTCAGACCTAACAATTTAAATTATACGAAGTATTCATGCTTTATCGCAATTGGGTAGACTGACTATGAGACCGTCTTTAACCATAATTTAAAACATTTAAACTTCTATCCTATACGCTCACCAGTGGTGTGCGACTGTCTTATTCAGACTGTGATTTGCTAAATGGCACGCCTGCTCTGTTATGTGTCTATAGCTGAACCGAAAAAGGGATAGTCAATACTTAATAGCTGCCTTTACTAATGATGAGATCATTATTACTTTGGGATGTAATACAGTATAAAATAAGTAAGTGGTAATTAAGTTGCTACACCTGGTGATGAACAATTGTGCAGTTAGATAGCGAACTCTCTTCAGATTGTGGAGGACAGAATATCACAGTTTCAGGATTGCATGATGGATATCACAGTTTAAAAGTCTGCACCAATGCATCTCAGGGAGTTGGTTGTGCTAGCTATAATTGGACTGTAGGTAAATAAGTTCTCTGTCTTTCCTGTGCTTTGTAGACTTGTATGTAGTTGCTCTTAAAGAGATCTAAATTATTAGAAAAGGGATGATTTGCTCATGCTAGTACTTCTGCATTTCTGTAGATACCGTTCATCCTACGGCCTACATCTCGACCTCAACGTCTTTCACAAGTGCTGCCAATGTTACTGTATATATATCATTCACAGAACCTTGTACAGGTGGAGGTGGCTTCGGATGTTCTTCAGTCAGTGCCTGCAACGTGAGTAGGTGGCCAGCTAAAATGCCATTATATTGATGCATATATTTCTTAATATTCTCTTCAGATTCATCATCTTGTATTTGCCTTTAATTAATGCAACACTCAGCACCAACATGATTTGTATTTTATATTGCAGCTTCTTGTATATGGTGGTGGGCAAGTCATACCAGATACACTTGAAACTATTCAGCCATACCTCAAGTACTCTGTTGTTGTAGGGTTATCTACTAATGATCAATATGGTAGGGCTATTCTTGTAATGGACAGAGGTTTCTGCACTGACAATGCTGGGAATCGATTCATTAGACCGGAAAATTCAAGTGTTCTTGTACATTTTGGTAAGAACATCAGGCCAACTAATTCATTTAATATTGTCTTTCTCTATGATAGCACAGTTTTACTCTGAAAAGTCGTTATGCAACCTGTTGAAAGTTAAGTTTTGCACAAACATTAGATCAGATTGTTAATTCCATCTCTGACGAAGCCCTACATTCATAATTCTTTGAATCTGGATCATGATGGAATAAAGCAAAACAACTAACAAATATGAAGCTATTTATTGTGCATTAGCAGTCATCAATGCAATTCTTAACGTAATTTTGATTACACATAGAAAAAACAATCTATTTGTATTGTTAGCACAGATGTATGGTTGCGTTCTTTTGCTGTATTCGGTCACATATATTTAAGTTCGTTGCATTGTTTGTGAATGTATGACAGATAGAAGAAAAGTTTTTGTGAATTTGAGAACACCTGTTCCTGAGAAGCTTCTTAAGGTCAATGGCGACACTAGGACTGTTCTAGCCACTAATAGTCCTAAAACTCTCAAGGTCTTTTTTTACTTTTCTGAACCTGTTCAAAACACATCTACTGAAATCATGAAGTCTATCTTCTTAAATGATGGCTCCCTTCGCCCTATCAACGCCAGTAGTTTTGCCAACAGAAGATTTGGATATATGGTTAGTGGTGGTTAGAATTCAGCTGTGTTGTGCTTTTTGCATGAAACTATTCTATATGAGCTTCTTTTTCTCACTGCCTGTATGTTATTTTGTTGTGGATTTATTTTTTGCAGATTGAAAATTTGTCAAGCGTCAGCATTGTAACTTTGAGCCTTAATTCGAGTTTTGTCATTAGCAGGCAGGGCTCTCCTGTTTCTCCTGTGGCTCCAGCTACATTTCTATATGGTAAACTGAAACATTAATTCCTATTCACCCATTCAACCTATACACCTATTCTACCCCTTCCATTTGAACCGAAATGGACCATCAATTAGTCTACTAAGGTTTCATATGAATATAATGTGAGACTAATCAAAACGTACTTAAGTCCCACAGTCCCACTCATATACACTAACTCGCTAAACACTGAAATCAAGAATTAAGTAATCTAATTTTGAGACCGATAATCTAATTTTTAGTCCCTTACCCCACAATTTGCGGGAGCCATTGAGGCACTGGGGTAATGTTGTTATTGTTGTCACGAGAATTTGTATCAGACCGTACATGTTTATTATGCTTGATAATTTCTTTTTGTGATCTTCAGATTCAAAGAGGCCAGCAGTGATGTTAAGCACTACCTCTAAAATGAGAACTAGAGAAACTACTATTACAGTGATCATTAAGTTCTTCAAGCCTGTATTTGGTTTCAATTCTACACACTTATCTGTTTCTGGAGGGAAATTAGAAGGGTAAGTTTTTCCTCCCAAAAGAATAATACTTAGTAATAGTTTGATTTTAATCAAACAATTAGGTAATCTTAGTTTCTTAAACTTTCTGCAGATTTCAACAAGTAAATAGGAATATTTATGTTGCAATGCTTGAAGCCTTTGAGGGTATAATGTCCGTCAGCATTCCTGAAAACATGACTGCAGATGTAGCAGGAAACCTGAACTTGGCTTCTAATGTCTTACATGTGAGGCACTGTAAGGATATTTTTCCAATTGTGAGAATACCATGCATTCCAGTATTTTATCCAAAACATCGTTTCATCCCTGATTTCTCATGATAACTATATGACTGAATGTGTAATAATTTTGCAGATTCTTTGCCTATGATATCCAACATATTTTACATCTTTGTGACGGCGTTCTTTGTGGCAACTTGCTTAGTGGCTGGCCTTCTCACTATTTCCACAGCCAGCCTACAGGCTTTTGGTGCATATCCACATTCTTCAGCTGCTTTGACATCTAATGCAACCAAAAATTTGTTTGTAAGAAACCATCTTGCAAAAATTTGAATTTATTTTTTGCAATTTCAAGAAACCATCTTGCATAAAAATAAGTTTTGATACCCTATCCGCCAATGGCACTCTAATACTTAGAACTTCAAAATTTAAGTACTTCTCATTATTGATCACACTCGTTTTTTTTTTTTTTTGGTGTGAGGCTACAGAGGTAGTTTGATGCCTACAGGTTTTGAACAAAGTACTTGAGTAGCACTACTCAAACATTCACCAACTGTACTAAGTTAGCTGTCTTCTGTCTATACTAAATTTTCCATGATGGAACGTCACAATAAATCTCAAGTTTACATTTTTGAGAAAGGATCAAACATTTTTATTCCTGTCCTCCAAAGAGGTGGAGACTTATAGCTGTCTTATACTACTGCTTGTTCTAGTTTCACAAAAAATAGAGAATACATGTAGGGTTATCCATTTATCCCCCTAATATATAGATCTCTCGCTGTCAAAGTTAAACTCACATTTCTGCCACTAATCACATTTCTGTTACTATGCAGAGAGTCGCATGTTACATTCAGGTGTTTGCTCTTTCTAGATGGCTGGCTGTGATTCTGCCAGTTGAGTACTATGAATTTACTAGAGGCATTGAGTGGAGTATTCCCTACTTCTGCCTGCCCTGGGAAAACAACCACTCTCATGACATGTTTTTCATGCCAGATGCCTCTACGAGCTCACATATATACCGAGCTAGTCTCAACAGTTTTGCCATACCCCAACCTGCACAATTTGACAAAGGCAACTCCAATAAGGCCAGTGTCATTTACGGTGCTCCACTTACTGCAATGGAATACCGATCATTCTTTGAGGTAAGTAGCAATCTTGTTAAAGTGAGTCTTCTGTGAGATGTTCTTACATGTCAGATCGCCCAAATCCTTATATGCTTATTTAATTATAGGACTAACGGGTTGGTCTCTTACGAAGTTATAGTGATCTTGCTGTCATTATATATTGGTTTCCTTCAGCCTTTTCTGTTTGCCCTTTAAAGTAAATTTTATGTCAGAGTTGTTTTATATATGCTTTCAGAGCCAAAACTTCATCCCTGAAGCTGAATATATCATGGATTCTGAAAGTTCAACCAGGTATGCCTCTGAATTCTAGGCAATAACCACCGTATCTAGAACGTTCATAAAGTACTTAACTGCAATTTTTCTTTTCTTTGATGCATTGGACTCAGATGGAGGGATTTTGGGAGGGGAATGTTCTGGTTAGCAGTAATTGGAGGCAGTTTGATTCTGTTACACATCTTCATTTTTTTAGTACTGAAGTTCAGAAAGAGTCGTGCAAAACATAAGAGCTATGGTGCTCTGGTCTTTCCACGATTTGAGATATTTCTACTGATTCTTGCTATACCGTGCATCTGTCAAGCTTCAACTGTCTTAATGAAAGGTAATCCTGAACATCTGACATTTCTGTTCTTCCAATCCCTCGGTGCCTGATACAGTTTTCAAGATTTTTAGACTGAATTTTAAATGCCTCTTATATGAGACCGTCTCATGTTAGTTTTTGTGCTGATTTTAAGCCCATTCACTCCTTTAATTATGCTCCTTGTATGCATGAACACAGGTAGAACCACCGCAGGGACTATAACAGCAGTACTACTATTAATTTTCGCGTCATCTTGGCTGTTAGCTTTGCTCTTGTTCCTTTCATTTGGCATCACTTGTGGAAGGCTACTTCAGTACAAAGAAATTCATCAAGTAGGCAGGAAATTCCACTGGTATCAAGAACTCGTCCGTGTTACCCTAGGTCCTGGTAAAAGAGGCCAATGGACTTGGAAAAGCCAACAAAACTCCATTTACTTGGCTAAATTTGGCCCTTTATTTGAAGATCTCAGAGGACCACCAAAGTACATGCTTTCAATGATAACAGGTGAGACCCACATGCCGGTGGACCGAATCATTGCCTCAGACGATGAGACTGAAGATGCCGAGGCACCTTTCATTCAGAGATTGTTTGGGGTCTTGAGAATATACTACACCTTGCTCGAGTCCATAAGAAGGTTTCTTCTAGGGATCCTAGCTGGTTCACACTCGGAAAATTCAGTCTCTAAGCGTCCCACCATTATCCTATTATCCATTACTTCTTTCCAACTTTTCTTTCTGCTTCTTAAAAAGCCTTTCATCAAGAAAAAAGTGCAATTAGTTGAGATCATATCAATTGCTTGTGAAGTGGGATTGTTTGCCGACCTTGTCTGGCGCTATTGGAGAAGGACTTCGCCATCTCCATCCGAGCTGAAAGAATCATTGGAATATTCATGTTGTGCCTCTTTATCGTTGGCTTTCTGGCATTGATCATCAATGAATGGTATGCATTGTACAAGCAAGTAAGGAAGCTTGACACCTCAAAAAACTCGTTCCAAGTGGGTTTAAGAGCGGCCTTATTTGGGTTCATCCTGATTATCTTTCCCGAGAAACTGGTTAAAAACCTAGAAAAGTGGTTGCCAGAGGATAAAGCAGGATCAGGAAATGGAGATGTGAGTCGGCTCAATCGAACAGGAACTAATACTTACAGGACCTCAAACAGCAGAAGCTCAAGCACGTCCGATAAACCATGGTTAAAACAATTGAGAGAAATGGCTAAGGCTAGCTTTAAGGATGCTAGTACAAGTACTGCGACTAATGATCCTTCAATTACAACTACAAATGATCCTTCAAGTAGTAACCCGAGATGGAGCGGCTTTTGGCGAGGGAAGTGGAGTGGTAGTTCATCATCTAAGACTCCTTCACATGATTACAAGTCCAGGCCAAAGAGTTTGTACAAAGATTTGGAAGCCATTTTTGCATCCAAATAAGGATTTGAATGTACAATATATACAATTTAATTTTTGTATTTTTTAGTGTGTGTGAAATTTGAGATTATAATTTCAAGTAATCTTATTGTTTCTATAGGAATCTATAGGAATGCACTGCTGGGATTAAAATTTCACCGACCTAATCAAGCAAGAAGTGTTCTGCTGTGTAATCCTAAGTACCATGTCCCACATTGGTCTGAATACTACTCCGTATTTGTTGTGATGGAAAGAGTTGTATAAGCGGAGGGCAGCATCCTTATAATCTCAACCATTCTTAGCCCTTAGACCATGTTTATCCGTAATCCCTACAGCCCTATTTAGACCCAGTTCTTATATTAAAATAGATCTAGTTCTTATATTAAAATACTAATATACAAGTATAATTTTTAACCTAATTACAAGACCCGGTTCTTGATTTTGACGTTTTATCAAGACTTACCTTAACCTACTTAAAAAACAATTCATATAAAAAATAAATAAACATCAAAATATATCAAATATGGTCTTCATTTGTAGAGCTTTTTTTTCCTTCTAATTTGTGTATGATTAAATTGGTTTTCTTTTAAAAAAAAGTGAATAAGCTTGCTTTTTTAATAAGAAAATCCCCCTCCCCAATGCCATGCTGTCACCTAGCATACATGACAGGAACTTGCAGGCGTTCCAAGCGTTCTAAATTGGAACGTTTCTCCCTTGTTTCTCAAACCTGGGCTAACCTTTTCATTTCTTTTTACCTTTATTTTTTTAATTTTAGTTTTGTCTTTATTCTAAACCTACCTTGGCAAGACCTACCAATAAAGATGGTCTTAGGGCCTTAGGGTAAAATCAAGAATAGTATATGTTTTTATCAGTTTAATATCTGACTAGTTGTTGCATCGCACCCGATCCCATTTGTCAAAATGCTGAGCGTAAGAAAACTACAATTATATTAACAAAAATTGACATGATTCAACATATTTTTATACACAAATTGTTGAATAAGGCGGTCACATACTATATATGAGACCAGCCCATTTATTAAAGGATTATTTGATAGAAATATTCTGAATTATATTTTATTAAAGGATTATTTGATAGGAATATTCTGAATAAAAGATTATTTGATAGAAATATTCTGAACTATATGGATGTTACTCAAAATATTCACTTTTTATTTTAGGGACTTACTAAATCCCGCACAACAATTTACTTAATCCCGCACATTTTTACCCCTGATTCCAAACGTGCCCCTCTCATTTCTCAACCCACAAAGAGAGAATGAAAGAAAAAAAAAAGAAAAAAATGCAATAAACGTTCACTACCCCAAAACCCAACCACCCGACAACCCTTCCCCCGTCAGTCACCACCCTCCCAGAGCCGCCGACCACCGCTCCACACCGCCGTTCTAGCGCCGACCAGTCATCCATGCTTCTCTCCCCGCGCCGACGATCCCTTCCTCGCTCCAAACCTGCACTCATGACTACCCCTCCAACAACCTACAACAACCACCGCATCAACACTACCACTACAACCACCACTCGATGCCGCCCCCTTCGACCACCCTACTCCACGATGATGACCCTTAACCATCCCTTCAACAACCCAACTCAATCCAAACCCTAATTGTAAAAATCCCTTTTTTTTAATAAAAAAAAACATTAACTAAATCGATTATAAGATGGGGCATAATAAAATTGTTGATAAAACGGCGAGATTACGTGTTAATAATGTGCGAAATACGATCCATGTCGAACGATTAAAGGATTGATTAGCTCTAGAGAGAGAGGGTAGAACAGTTTTTTTAATTCTTTTTTAGTAGAAGGGCAATTATGGAAGATTGGGGTAATATGTGCGGGATTGAGTAAATTAATGTGCGGGATTTAGCAATTACGTTATTTTAACTACCAATACTTTATTTTAACTACCAATACTTTATTTTAACTACCAATATACCCAACAATAACTCCCTTTCGCTTATATTACAATAGCTTAACTGACGTAGCCAGGAATGAAACTCGCACAGGGCCGAAACTTAAATCACAAATATATTAAAAGTTTATAAATACTATTAAAAATACGACAATAAAAAAATGTACCAAGTATATGGATATCTATAAGAGAACTTTTCGTTCTTTCAAGTCTCGAAAGGTATCTATAATTGAGTCAGTGCTAAATGTTTTTGCTATCTCTCGTTCAATGTAGATAATCATACAACTCTCGAAAAAATCAGCTTCCATCTTATTTCGGCGAGTGTTCTTAACTATATTCATCGATGAGAAAACTCTTTCAAAGACTCTTTGTAGAGATTGGGAGAGTCAACAAA
>NC_133529.1:18532360-18660247 GCF_048544455.1 Silene latifolia
AAGATTCAAAAAATGTCATTTCTATTTGGACCTCAAACTCAGATATACAAAAATACATTTGTAGTTTCTGAAAACTATTACCACCAGGTATTCACGTGCCTGAGACGATTTAGATGATGGTTGTTGTTTATATCTACATGGTCGCCGTTGCTACGACGGAGTTGCTACTTGCTAGTGTGGTGGTGGGGATAAGAGTTTAGTGGTGGTGTGATCAGTTGAGTTTTGGGTGGTCAGGCGACTTCGGTAATATGTGGAGGGAGTATTATTCTAAATAATACCCATTTTCTTAAGAACCGTGTATAAAACATATGAGAGGAACAATATTCTGTAATACAAAACGCTTTAGAGAGTATATATCACCAATAAGGCAGTAGGAGCCAAACAATGTGAAAACTAAAATGTTGTTCACTCTACAACTGAAAAAAATAAATGTGTACTAGATTCACAACTTTATTAAGTTTGAATGAGTACTCAATATATTGATTTTTTTCAATTGTAGAGTGAACAACCGTCTGGAAAGTTTACTCTTTTTGGCTGTGAATTAGTATCATTGAAATTGTAAGTGTTGGCTGTGCTCTTGTCTATTACTTTATGTCTGTGAACTGAATGACATGCTCACTACCTACATTAAGTTTGTCGGAGACTCGGAGGTTACTATTTCAAGCTTCTGTTTGGGCTTAAAGTGATAGGTGCTCTTGAAGGTATTCAAGTTATAGGTTGTGGTTGTAGTTTGCTGTTTGTGTCTGATCATGGTACCGTTCTGGTTTAAGACATTAAGTAATGATAAGTCGATGATTTAGAATGTCATGCGACTCTTCTGGCTCATTTATAATAAAGTTTTCGAGTTTTGCTGTAAAGTCTATGAGTTTTAATACTCCCTCCAATTCACTGTTTTCTTCCCTATTTCCTTAAACGGATTATTCAGGTTTTCTTCCCCTTTCTTATTTTGGAAACTTTTTACTCTTATTTTATTCATTCATTTCTCCATTATCAAACCCCACCTAACTTTTACTCTTATTTTATTCATCCCTCTCTCCTCTCACCATACCCCACATAACTCACAATTCCTTATTTAATTCCCAATTATTCATTCCTCTCTCCAATCTACAAACCCCACCATCTTTCTTTATTCATTTTTTAACTCCCTCCTTAATTCTTGTGCCCCAAAACAAAGGGAAGAAAACACTGAATTGGAGGGAGTATAAGTTTTATGAGCTCCTTCTTGTAAATATTTAGCTCAAAAACTTACATTGTAACTCCAAAATAATACATATAAGCTCAATTAAATTTGAGTATTGACGTCAAAAAATTAAAACATAACTTAGAAACAGTAAAATGCTCAAGAAAACTGCACAAAAGCTCGGTTGGATGGTTGTACAATGCTATTGTACATCTGGAGGTATAATCCTTTTTCCCGTAGTTTCCAAGTAAAATACTAAAATATGATCAGTTAGAACAGATTTGCCTGTAAGGCTGTAATTATTAAGTATTTAGCAATGCATACTCTGTGATGTCCGTTGTGGCAGACTAATATGCTATCTGTTATTTCTTCAGGATAGGAAGAGAGGGAGGCGTAAAGGATCGCGAAATAATCTTAGCCCTGAAATTACAAGGAAGCTTGGCGATGCCAATCTTCACTATGCAGATGGCCACTATGAAGCTGTATGTCTCACTTGATTCATACTCTCTCGTCTCTCCTATTCTATTTATCTTTTCTATTTCCCGTTTGGGCTTGGTCAATATTTTTTCCCTATTTCCTAATTTAGACATATAATAATTAAACAGGAATTAACAAATATACCCTCACTCACTATCTGTAAAGACTCAGCCTCACACCCTCTTTCTCACCTCACCCACCCACTACCTCACCCACCACCAGCATTGACACTCTTTTCCCTTCACCACTGACACTGAGCACAGCTTCATTGACCGACCACTGTCAATAATTAAATCCTCCACAACACCACCCCACAATCGCCAAAAGTCACTCATCCTCTTCAGCTCCTACCACCACACCATCCTTGCCCCCACCATCGTGCACCAGCCACGCATTCCACCTCCTACCACTACACTTCTTACAACCACTTTCCTCGCATTAGCACTGCGTACATCTCACCTAGATCTTAGAGGTGGACGACGATGTTCCTGACCACACCACCACGACAATGACAATGGAGGATTCTGACCTTGCACCATCACTTCCCTTTCATATCACAATATTCGGATAACAATGGTTAGTGTTGGGTGGTAATTGGGTTGCCAGTGGATTTATGGCAGTTTTTTGGCGGTCAAGACTATATTTTAGGGTGGTGGTGATTGGGGCTAAGTACCAGTGGGCAAATGGGCAGTGGCGGATAGTGGTTTGTATGAAGGCTATCTAATAGGCAGACTGAGAGGGATGAGAGAGAAGCATATGGGAGGGTCACATGAGGCTAGAAAAAAGTAAATTAAGTCTTATTTTCTTAATTTTGGAGCCCAAAAGCAACGGAAAAAAAAAAAAAGTAGGAGGGCGTAGTAAAATATGAACAATTTTAAGTAGTACTTTTACTTATTAATACATACCGATATCGTCAAAATTGAGGTTTTTTTTCTTTCTATGTTTGATTTGCATTCCTTTTACTTTGGTCTGTATCTATGTGACTGTGCAAGATATCATGACGAGTGTACGAGTTTACTCACTCTATCAGATGGATGTCATGTGAGTGCTAATTATTGCGAAGGAATACATGCTTTTCTCCAAGCATGTGAGCTAAACAACTATGTAGTCCCAATATCAATTTAACTATTCTGATCCTTCTGTTTGTGGTGGTCATTTGTGACAACGCTCGCTAAGTTTTGTGGTACAATTTGTGGTCCCTATTTCCTGTTTTGAGTTTTAATTCTCTGAAGCACTGCACAGATACTTGTAAAGGATATATTGAAAGGTTTTCACTGGCAGTCTCATAGGTAGGTTGTGGAGGCCAATACATAATGCAACTCTTTTATCACTTTAATATTAATGTGTCATAGTATCAGGATCTCTTGTTAGGCTTTCAGTTTAGGCAACCGCTTTTATGATAAGAGTTGCATTTTGTACTGGCCTCCTCCTGCACTTCCTGTGAGGCTGTCAATGTAGTCTTAGTTTAAAAGGCTTGAGCTGCACATCTCTTTTCTTTTTTCCATAATGAGAGCATATCTTGCTATACATAAATATTCTTGAGAATTGAGAATTATAGCAATAGAAATTATTGAATCTCTTCTTGCAAGGTTTGATATACATACAAACCCTGCGACTGTGGGTAGAAGGGGACTTCCTAACCGGTGTTGCCCCCCTTGAATCTGAAATATCTCTCTTTTTTTTTCTCTTTTTTTTTTTTGGACTAGTAGCCCTCCACTTCAATTTTGCTTCCCTCGGCTAAAACTTGGCATTCATGATCATTTCTGACACAGGCAATTAGCTTGCTGAAGGAGGTTGTTCGGCTTGCGCCAAATCTGCCCGATCCCTATCACATGCTCGGGCTTGTATATAACAAAAAGGGTGACATAAAGAAAGCAACAGATTTCAAAATGTTTGCTGCATATCTTAGTCCAAAAGATGCATCTCTGTGGAAATGCCTTGTTACTAGTTCCATGTAAGCATCTTTGACATTTTATTTTCTTGAAATGTTCCTATATATTTGACATATGTGAGATGGAGACCTATTAATGCACCAGTTAGGAGGCTCGAAACTTTGGGAACAAAAAAGGTTGCTAGGGGTAGAGGAAGACCCAAAAAAAACTTAGATAAAGGTCATTGGAAATGATATGAGATTCCTTGGGATTGAAGAGTGTACGGTGACGGAGAGCACTTTGGAGAGAAATGATTCATGTGGATCATGAAGTTTGATTTTTCACTTCTTTTATATGTCGTTTTTTAAACTACTAGTCCAACCTTTTTTTAAATATATTACGCCTTACGGAGTACTACGTATTCGAGATTTGTCGGACATTTTACCTAAAACTTCTTAATAATCATGCTTTGTCTACTTTTAAGAATTTTTCCATCATTAACTTGTACTTCTATTTTCAAATTATTGTTATTAATTTGTATTTTACATCTAAGTTTTTATAAAAGGAAACCGAGTTTTTGATTTTTCATACCTATAGGCTTAGCTTGACTTTTTTCTTTCTATCTCTTTGCATTTTGAGGCGTGAGTGGAGGTCATAAAGGATTATTCATGTCAGTTGATCCTAAATCATTTTGGGATTAAGGCTCTATTGGTATTGTTGAAATGTTCCTATATGAATTATCGTTAGAATTGTGATCTTTGTCCATGAACATATACAGTATTAATTTTTGTTGGATTTATTTAATAGAGAGTGCCTCATGATTTTAAAACTTCGAAGTTTTGAAGCCAGATGTGACTTGTATCATATTTTTTTTTATTCTATTTTTTTTTTTTTTTTTTTTTTTTTTTGCAGAGAGCAGGGCAATACTGGCCAAGCTTGGTATTGTCTTTCTAGAGCAATTACTGCAGATCCATCTGATATTTCTCTTCGATACGATAAGGCTTCACTTTTTATGGAGGCAGGAGATTCCTTAAAAGCTGCTGAAACGTATGATCAGATAGTTCGAATGAGTCAGGATAATGTTGAAGCTCTCAAAAAGGCGACAATGGTCTCATTCCTGCTCCTTTTGTAGTATAGTTTAAAATGCGTGTTGCGTGATATATAGAGGCATCATGTTTGCTGATCTTCTTATACTATTGTTGGGTCCTTAAATCAAAGGGGCTAGATGCACATAATAAAAACTTTTGATTGCCAGTTGCATTATTCCCAACTACAGTAACTGTGTAAATCACATCAGTTTTGTGACCTGTTCTGGTATTTCATTTACATTTTTTTTTTTTGTTATTGACTTTCTTTCTTTTACAGTTGTATAACCAATGTGGCCGGTATGAAAATTCCATAACTATGCTGGAGGAGTATCTTAAAGATCATTCTGATGCTGATCTTGCTGTGGTTGATTTGCTGGCTTCCTCATACATGAAACGGAATGACTATACTAAAGCTCTTCAACACATTGAAAGTGCTGAAAAGGTCTGTGGTTCTGGAGAATTTCCACTGCATATTACGATTAGAAAAGGGATTTGCTACGTGCATCTTGCTGATGTTGATAAGGCAGAGGTACACCGTTTGTTACTCCCTCTTTCCCATATTATTGTCCACATTTGACTTTGGTGGTGGACTACTGTTTACATATTTTAATTTTCAATTAAACGATGAATAGTGAACTGTAAGAGCTTCTACCTTATGTACTATCGTTTAAGTTCTCTTTTGTGGAGAGGATGACCAGGGTATTTGTTTAATTTCACTAACGCGTTTCTATTGTACAGGTTTGTTTCCAACTTTTGGAAAGGGGAATTGCTGAGCAGCAGAGTGACCTCATAATAGCAGTGGCAAACACGTTCGCAGAGCTACAGCATTTTGAATCTGCATTGAAGTATTATCTGATGCTCGAAGGATGTCCTTCATATAATGTATGATCGCATGCTGCAGCTCATGCATTTTTTTATATTTCCGATCTCATTTCATGATATTTTATTGCATTGTTGCTTTCCGGACTGCTTTATGTCATGCATTGATGCTTCATTTTGAATATGTGCATGTCTTTCTATTCTAAGATAATTAATCTCCCGCTTCTGCTAGCTTGGTTGATTTCCGGTTTTTGCTGTAGTAGTAATTTGGTTTTGAACTTTGCTAGTGAAGATTTTGTGGGTTGATTGACTTCCTTACTTGATGACACCTCTGATAATACCAAATGGACATGATATATTTTTTCTTAATATGATCCTTCAAAACACTGATTTTGCAATCGTTTCAGGGACTTCTATGTTTAAAAATTGCCAACTGTTACTTGGCTTTGAATGAAGCAGCTTCAGCTATTCAGTTCTTCTACGAAGGTTTGTAATTTTCTGAAACTTTTTATCTTCCTAAATATTGTGTGTACTATTAGTCATGGAGAGATTATGAAATTTATTTAGTTCTCTTACCTGACATTGCTGTTCGTCATAGTTTAAGTGTGTAACCAACAAACACACCTTCAATTTAAACGACGACTTAATTAAGTGCCGAATTTCGATATGCTTAATTAGATTCTTTTCATCTCTTTTAATTCTTTCTTTTGGTTTCAGCCATTTAATACATGTTCAATTACAATAATATTATTCAACCCTGACAAAAATTGCAAGAGTAGGCATCACTTATTCAATGGCTAATAACTTGCAGAGTTATAGGGCAACAGTCTGCTGTCTGTCTACCTGCTGTGTCAGTTTATAGTAAACGTAAAGGTTGACAATTCATGAGCTCATAAGACTTTGTGACATCACACGTCGTTGAGCCAAGTAGTTTGAAGTGGTATGAGAAACCTATCTAAGTAGGCTTTCATAAGTCATAAGCATGGTTTTTATGCTATAATACTGTCATGCTTCTCAATTTTCACGCTTTGTGTCCCCTATGTTCTTGTGCCTTGCTATTTACTAGTATGTCATTTCAGCCTTAGGAGCACATGAAGATGATATTGATATTCGCTTAACATTGGCGTCACTTCTTTTTGAGGAAAATAGAGAAGATGAAGCGATAAAATTGCTTTCTCCTCCACTTAATTCAGGTAGTGAACTGGTATAAGGTTGTGCCCTTTTTCGGCCATGGTCATATTTTTCAGGATGAGAGCTGTGTCAAAATTTTAAGTTAAATCTTTTCTAGCAGGATTATCAAAGGACGGGGAGACAGATAATTCTGAACAATGGTGGTGTAATGTGAAAGTAAAACTGAAGCTGTCTCAATTTTATAAAAGTCGAGGGATGCTTGAGGCCTTTGTTGAAGTGATCTATCCTCTTGTTCATGACTCATTGGAAATTGATTCTATGCATCAGAAGGTACATTAAAGAATTATAGATTATTATGCCTAGAAGCTCGCCTTGTGCTCACACAGAGACACACCTACTTGTAAGCATATGCAAATGCTCATATGTGCCTGGCATGCACGCTTGCAACCAAGGTAGGACATATAACAACAACAACAACAACAACAACAACAACAACAACAACAACAGAGCCTTAATCCCAAAATGATTTGGGGTCGGCTGACATGAATCGTCCTTTAGAACCGTCCATGGGTGAACGCACACCTCAAAATACGAATAGAAAAGTGAAAAACAAAAGGGAGAGCGAAAATGTAGTGCAAAGTCAAGGTAAACTTACAGGTTTTAAAATCGAATTCCGGATTTCTTTTATAAAAACTTAAATTTAAATTGAGAGAAAAGATTAAAATGATTTTGAAAACCAAAATAGAATTAAAGACATATATGGAAGGAAAATATCACGCTCCCATCTACCTCCCCTCCCTCTTCCTCCAACTATTGTACCCAAACGAACCCTCTTTGTTTTGCTGTCACAGCGAGAGTCAGATATAACATTTTGCTTAGAAGGTAATAGAAGTATATCACATATCTGGAAGAGGTACTAGTTGGGGTGGCATTGAAGATTGTGGTTTCCTGGGCTCAACTGCTACTTTGCCTTCATAATAATATTGAGTCTTTGGAGTGTCTGTTGAAAGCCAACTTATTGGAGAATTTTGAATAAATGATTAATATAACATTGTCTATTTAGTCATCTACTTTAGTAGGTAGTGTAATTGTTTGCTTTGCACATATTAAGAATTAGTTCTTGCCATATGATGTATAGCATTCTCATGAACTTGAATATAATAACCTCTCATTTTTGTCTGTTTATTAATAATTTTTTCAGGTAAAACGAAGAAAATCGCTCTCTAGGAGTGAGCTTTTGGAGAGAGTTAAAGTTTTAGGTGATGATCAAACAGATTCGGTCTTTGGACATTTCAGAAGACTAGCTTCGAAGAACGATATGTAAGTCTTAAAATCCTTACTCATAGTACAGTTCAGTAGTGCCTCCTGATCCTTTCGCACTGTCTGAATATCCGTGTGTTGATTCGAGTATCTATTTGAAAGGATATGAAAAAAAAAGTCATTTGATAATTTGAATTTTGATAATGCTACTCTCTTTGTTTTTGTTTCAGAACCATTAGAGATAATCGTGTCAGTTGCCATTTGCCAGTTACTCCCTCCATCCTATTCATGTTGTCGCAATCTGACTCTAGTACTGAAACTCTGTCTACTCTGACCGTTCGACCAATATTTCCTCACAGTTTACAACATACACAGCATTTTAAAAATGATAGATATGAGCTAATTGCTTTTATAGATCATATTGTTACGAATTGTACTTCTTATCTTTTCATATATTTGGAAAGTTTGATGGTCGAAGTTGCCATTGGTTACCATCAATATCAAATTAGGACATTACGAATGGGATGAAGATCTTAGTTTCTAATAGTGTGTCCATTTACAATTGTGATAGTCTTATGGATGAATTTGGTACAGTTGACATACTTGTAGGATACTAGGATATGCATATCCTCTGTGTTTGTGAGTGTGTTCCTGGACTTGTGCTTCACTCCTTTGTGAAGATTAGGCATTCTTGTTACTAGTGATTTGGCAGTTTTCACTCAAACCAGCGAGATTAAACCTATTAAATTGATTGCTCAACACTTGCTTATTTTTATGCACAGAAAGAGCGCTTATTTATTCTTCTGCTCATTAACGTAGATTAAAAGCCAACCGAGCAAAGAAAAAGTTGCTTGAAAAGAAAGCATTAGCAAATGAAGACAAGACTTCTGCTGCAATGGATGTCGGACTTGAGTGGGAAAGTGATGATTCTGAAGACGAAATTCCGGTAAATTGGCGTCAAATCTCTTCTTACTATGAAAATTGTTGTACTCCCTTCATTCCTCAACTATTCTTTAGGACCACTTAGAGTCTCAACTCTCAACGCACAAATACTGGACGATTTTCTCAAACTACCGTTAATTGTTTGAACTGTTTTGATGTTCTCAGCAACAACCATTGAAGGCACCTCCATGGCCTGATTTCTTCAAGGACGAGGAGAATTATAATCTTATTTCAGATGTCAGTCTTCTTGCCCTTCTTAGTGCCAATATCAATTGCTTAAATTTTTCTCAAGTTTGGGGAATAAGATTACACTTAAAGTTAACATTGTGCTATTGTCTTGCAAATTTAAATTGTATGAAATACATCCTGCTAATTATGTAATAATTATAGTTCAATATAACAATATTTGACATTTTGACCTGCTGAATTTCTTTATACTAGTACTCAATATAACATGCTTGAGACACCGTTAGACACGGAGTTGTTATGTTTGGTATACTGTTGATTTGTTTGCACCTTTTTTTTTATTTTGCTTTGAACTACGGAGTATATAATTTTTATTCGCACTTATTGTTATTTACCTGAAGTTAGTTTATTTGTACTTGTATAGTTATGTAGAGCACTGACCTCATTGAGAAGGTATAGTGAGGCAATGGAATTGATAACACTCAGTTTGAAAATAACTTATAAGACATTGCCTACCGAGAAGAAGGAAAAATTTCGGTCCCTTGGTGCTGGTGAGTGATAAAGATAGACACTCATAAGTGTTTTGTCACTTGTTTCAAGCATATATTTTAATCTTGTTGCTGTACCTATTTATTAACATTCAAAATTGCTTTTGCCTACAGAAATAGCCATGAACATCACTGATCCTTCCGATGGGTTTGATTACGTACGTTACCTAGTTCAGCAGCGCCCACAAAGTAAAGCTGCCTGGAGCTGCTATTATAAATTAGTCTTAAGGTAAGTAATATCATTACATGCTGATGACCGTGAGTTGGTGCGATTGAAGGGGAGCCTTGGCGCACCGTTAAGGTGTTGCTTTGTGACCGTGAGGTCACGGGTTCAAGTCCTTGGAGCGGCCTCTTGCCAAAATGGCAAGGGAAGGCTTGCCCCAATTACACCCTTGTGGTGGGACCCTTCCCCGGACCCTCGCCTAGCGGGGACGCCATCGTGCACCGGGCTGCCCTTTTAGCAGTTGGTGCGATTCATGAAGCAATTTTTATTACGAGTGCTCTACTTCTATTGATTCGTAAAATAAGGTTCCTTTAGCAATGTTTGTCAATAAGTTGGGTGTTTCCTTAAGATTGTTTATTTTGTATCTCTCTCTCTTCCCTTTCTAGGGACTGACTGACTGGTATGGTGGTATCAGTTGCTTTTCAATTCCTTCACGGTTTTCAAACTAACATCACAGGCTACAAGGAAACAGCCCTATGTGTTTCCAACATAAGCGGGAAATCTTGTTTTGTGGCTGATTATTGTTCTAACTTGTGGCTCAATTTGTTTATGTTATTGTCGTCCATGTTTCTAAGATTAGAGAACCGGCTTTCGAAGCACAACAAGTTCCTTCATCATATGCGGGCGGTGCACAAGGATTTAGTACCACCCATGATCATCTCCGGAAATCAGTTTACGTCGATTAGCCAACACCAAGTGGCGGCAAGAGAATATCTAGAAGCTTATAAACAAATGCCGGAGTCCCCATTAATCAATCTTTGTGCAGGTCTGGTATTTTTAATGACGTCTGAACTGATGCTCAATGTTATATGATCCCACCAATTATTTTTATTTGCTTCCAGTTTTGCAAAAATTGAAGGCAATCTATTAGCAAGTGTGCTATTTTTACTTTACAAGACGTAATTGTTTTCTTTTTCGTTCCTTGCAGGGACTGCCTTGATCAATCTAGCCCTTGGACATAGACTTCAAAACAAGCATCAATGTGTTGCACAAGGCTTAGCATTTCTCTATAACAATTTACGAACTTGTGAAAATAGTCAGGTATATTCAACTTCCCCTGCTTTTTTTTGCTGTAATGAACAGATTAAACGAGTTACTTTTCTGTTCATACTTTAAAATTGTCTCCGATCTTTTCTTTGAAACATGATTCATGCTAATTAACTCGATATATCTTATGATCATTAGGTGATGTGATGGACAATGTTTAGGGTGACAATATCTCAGTAATGAACATTCTAAACCTCTTTCTTATCTACTCCTATAGACTAACCACCTGTTGACCACCTCGTTGCCAGCCACACCCTTGACGATCTCCCTGGTGTCCGTGTGTTTGCGTTAACCACCACCACTCTAGTTTAACCCTTCCCCTAAATGGGTTTAGCAAGCACTCTTAAATCCTAAGGTGTCATTTGGTTTTGATTCTGGCAGTGAAGCCGACTGAGTAACCCACGAATGGTTAAGGTCTTTAAATCACAATCCGGTGGTTCCCCTTTGTTGAGTAACCAAAGATAGATCCCAAGCAAACGGGGAGCACGAGTTTTGAGAATATGTTTTACGAGTAAATGTTTTTTATTTGGAAAATTTGTATTACGTGTTTTTACGTAAATATGAACACAGGGTGTACTACTATATGTTTTTTCAGGAAGCACTATATAATTTAGCTAGAGCGTGTCACCACGTGGGACTCGTTTCACTAGCAGCATCATACTACGAGAAGGTACTTGCCATTCGGCAAGAAGACCTGCCCATGCCGGAGATTATGAAGAAAGATAAAGATGCGACGAGAGATCCAAAACCCGGGTATTGTGACCTTAGAAGAGAAGCAGCATTCAACTTGCACTTGATTTACAAGAACAGTGGAGCTATTGATCTTGCTAGGCAGATCCTTAGGAATTACTGCACCTTGTGACAAACCCTAGACCTGTGTTTTTTCATGAACCCTCAGCTGTGCCCATACTTGTGGTGTAGATCAATGTGTTCATATAATGTAAATAAAATAATAAAGATTTTTTTTTTAATAATTTTCTCATTGTTTTCGTCTCTCTCTGCAAGAACTTTAAAATTCAAATAGTGCTTCGATAATTTCTAGTGACCATTTTCATAAGATTAATTAATAAAGACATTATGGTGGCACCAGATGTTTTGATCTTCAATCTCTATTGCAAGTATCTGGTAATTGACACCTTGGTGAAGTCCATAAGTCGGAGATTGATGCGGTAATACACCGTGATAAGATGTGTAATTTTGTATTTTGAAAATATAAAATGCATCATTTAATTCAAGGAAGATGAAATATACTAAAAATTACACCCCCTTATATTATCCTTCTATCTTTGGTGCAAAATGAATTTGTGATTTGAAGTTTTATCAACATTTTATTATATTCAATATTATATTCAACTAGGATGAAAATGAAAGTTGGTAGTCGGTACCATGCACTAGCGAGGGCCCTATCACTACCTTGATTAAAATGCATAGTATGAAAATCATTTACGACCATTTATGTTCTATACACTATTACTCCCTCCATTTTTCTGTTTTCTTCTCATTTCTCTAATACATGTGAGGAGTATTTTAATGAAATGAGAAAAAAAAAACAGAAAAATAAAGTGAGTATTATTTTCAGTTGGATTTAATATTTGTATGACGATACCGGTTATGATTGTCACGCAATACTTCGTTTAAGAGTAACATAGTTAACCTTTTTTTTTTTTTTTACCGAATATCAAAATTTATGAGGAAAAGAAATATATATATAGTCGGTGACAAATATCCATTGTAATAATAATAATAATAATAATAATAATAATAATAATAAAACAATATTGTCCTTGCTTCCTAGATAATTTCTGTTAATTATCACTCCTACTCCCCTTCTAATTAGGGAAACCGTAAGCCGCCAATGAATTGATATATATATACACACATATTGATCCCTAATACGGAGTATGTAATTAATCATTACTATCACCTACCAACAAAAACATACTTTATTATTCTAACAGCCATTAATCTTCATTCTCTCAATTCTCATATTACAAGTCCTACGTAAAACTATAATAATATGGCTTCCTTTTTAAAGATGGCCACTTACCAAGACAATCAACTGATCAAGTTGTTAGTAGATGTCCGTGATTTCGAAGTAGAATCTCCCAACAGCCTAAGCATGGCGGAATATTTAGGCGATAGCTTGTACTTCACGGTGTCTCAATTTGACGAACCGTATGATCCAAGAAAATCCCGCGAAAAACTCATCCTAACTAAGTCTGATGTCAAAGATAAGTTGTTTTTCTTGACATCATATACTTTGAAGGAGGCTGATGAAGCTATTGACAAGTATTATGATTATGATTGTTTTCAAGATCCCGAGCCATTCCCATGCAAACCCGAATTCACTACAACGACCATCTTATCGAAAAGTACAAGATTAACTCTTAACGATAACTTGGAGACGAAGCAACCTCAAAACCCTAACAAGGAAGAAAAACAATTCATTTGTGATGATTTTGATGATGGCGAGGAAGAGGAAGAGTTCTGGTATGGTTCAAGAATTAGCAAGCTCAAGAGAGGTAGTAGAGGAAGATCATCATCATCAAGGACTTATATGAGGAAGAAGTAAACACCACGTACAAGAAAGAAGACCTAAGTTCATACTTAACCTATGTTTGCATGCATCTTTGAACATCATACTTTATTTTTACGATCTTATATTTTGATCCGTATTTATTTTTTAAGGTTTAAGATTAGATTAATGATGCTTAAGATTGGTAATATGACCATTTGTTATTGTTATTTGCAAGAATCTTGGATTCATTTAAAATTATCATCTGTGCATGGTAAGATGAATCAATTGCAATTATGTATTTACTTATTTGTCATTAATTATTAATTGTTATAGTTTCTTGTATCTATTTGCCAAGAATATATTACTTCCTCGGTTCCAATGATTTATTTACACTTCCTTTATTCCCCTCACAAAATAAAGGAAGTGCAAACATATTACTGAAACGGAAGGAGTAGAAAACATTGGAGACCTCTACGAACTGTTTTTTCTTTTTTGAAGTAGCGATTTAGACTTCGTTTTAAACTAATTCCCCCCCCCCCCCCCCCAATGGATCTACATCCTCATTTTTTGTATAGCACATATTACATAAATCGCTACATGAAGTAGTGATTTCACCCTTAGTAGCGAATTTACCCTCTTGTATCAAGAATTGTAGGTTGGAACTACCTAATGCATGCACATAGAATTGGAAATATTAGTTGATCGGTTGATTCGACACAAGAATTTCGAGTGGAATGCCTGAAAACTTATTCCAAATTTATAGTAAGCATAACAAACCTGAGTTGACCCGATTTGAAGTTAAATCGACTATATATAATTTGTTGTAGTAAATCCTAATGTTCTCCGCGTTAGGAGATTTACATGCACGTAATGCACCTCTATATAAACCCTCAACAGGATTCATACAATATCATTGCTAAAAAAGTTACTATACACTCATTAATTAATCCCATAAACAAACTACCAACACTAATCGCTTATCCAATCCCTGTTCTTGATTTTAGCAATGGCTTCCATCAATGGCGATTTCATTGAAATACAAGTAGTTTCTAAGGATTATAAGCAATATCCCTATCACCTAAGCATGGCCGAATATTTGGGTGATAGCTTGTACTACACGATATCTCGATTGGATGAGTTTGATGACGTTAAGTCGGATGATCTGTACAACATACTCAGTGCATATTTGGGTGATCTGATAAATCGAACTATGGCTACGCGCAGTGGCGAACCTAGGATTTACGGAATGGGGGTGTGTAACGATATAATTTATGCCACATTGGTAAGATCATAAGACTATTATACTATTTAGTATTTACTAGTCCGTACTAAATCATACACACAAACAAGTACCCAATCACTCAACATAACACAAGAAAATTAAAAATTATAACTTTTCACACCTTCAAAACAATCAAAACAATAAACTTTAGTATATCGTAATTAACTAATTATTGTGTGAGACGATGTCACGTTATAAGGTGGTTCATTTGTATAAAAATTATTCTTTAATTGATAGTAATAAATGAACGAAATTTTATAGTAAAGGATCGTCTTACTATGTGAAACCGTCTTATTCTAAAATTTGTGTTAATGTATAGTAATTGCTATGAATCCATAAGAGTCCAGATTACGGAACGCACAACAATTTACCATCCAATGATGGCCAAAACTAAGCTTTACGCTTATTACTGCAAATTCCAACAAAAAATCTCCATATTCACCAACATACATCATCATATAATGTAAACCTCCAAACAAATCGCCACTACTACATCATATGATGTAAATTCCCAAACGAATTTAGAGTGCTACATCGAATATCCCTATAACCTAAGCATGGCATTTATAGGGTTCACCCCCTGTAAATCCGCCACTGGCTACGCGGCAACTTCAATTGATTATAAGCAAGAATATCCCTATAACCTAAGCATGGCTGAGTGTTTAGGTGATAGCTTGTACTACATGGTATCTCGACCAAGCGAGTTTGATGAATTTAAACTGAATAATTATTCCTCATTTCGTCTGACCTACTGAATACTGAATGTGTATTTGGGTGATGAATCAAACTATATATGGCTACACGGTAGCTCAGCCACAACAAAAACATTCGGACAATTTACACATGACTAAGTGTTTGGGAGAAAAATTTTATAAGTTGGTATCTGGTGCCGACGATGATGATGATGATGATCGTAAAGCATTAGTCTTCGCCGTTAAACCTTCTTGCGGTTATGTCAATGTCACCTTGGAGAAGGAACAAAGAAAGTATAAGGATGTAAGTGAATGATATGAAATTGTGTATTCATCAAAGAGAATTGTACAGCTTATATAGTAGTTACAAGAGACTATTCTAGGCTAGGATAATTAGGATTATACACACAATAATATGTTACTTTATTTACAAGGTAAATTATATGATTGAGATATTTGATCTTATTGCCTGTTTTGTTTATCAGTAGAATCTTGGTTAATACGCCCCCGCAAGATGGACGTAGGATGTAGGAGTCCGATCTTGTTTCGTAGTTCTTGAAACCGAGGTTTGTGAAGAGGTTTAGTAAGAGTGTGGACAAGGCCCTCGGGAACTGCGTCCGCGGGATCCACATTAGGCATAATCGACTCGAGGTTCTTTCGAATCGAATTAAGACAAATTAGAGTGGCCACCAAGTTTTTTGGGAACTTGGAACCGTTCAAGTCAACTTTACACCTTTCGTCGAAAAGCATAAAGCCAATCGACTACGAGTGATTAAAGATAAAGACTTGTACCCTATATCACTCGATTTGAATGACTCTCGTAATCCAATGGTATTTAGACGGATCCACAAACCATAGATCTTGGGTAAGGGGTGAGGGTACGTGTTAGGAAGCCCATAAGGACACCTAACCCCGCCCGTCGATAACGGCCTCTACTAAGTCAAGTGTCGGAGTTCAAACAAGGTCATAGCTACTACGATATATGATATGCAAACATCGTTTTAAACCCTAACATGTGACAACAATTTCTATGTCGTTTTAGATGCAACTAAACTAACTTTGTCAAAGTTGTAATTTAGCATGTGGGTTGATTAATCTAACAACATACAAAACAAAGCAAACAAGGCTTGATGGGAATGGGGGAGCCGTTGGGATCTACCTATTACAAACCAGGCATTTCATGCCGACACAACAATAAATTAAAGATACAACTCGATCTAAATACAATTGCTATATACGACACCATACACGACACATGGCCATTCGGTCTAGGAAAACGTGCACAAAGGGGTGACCCACGGCCTACATGACTCACGGCCTTGGGTCACTCCTCGTAATGCGTGCTTTCGCTTAATCTTATCGAATTAGACATTGGGTCACACACCAAAGCATGCATTAGCATAAATCGGGCCATGTTGCTTTAAACAACATGCGATTTACTACGCTCTTACATGCATTGGGGCACAACCATCTAACCAAACAAGACTAAGGTTTTGAAAGAGGTTTTGACTCGATAAAAGAAAACTAACTTGAAAATTACAACTCGATGAACAAACGATAAATTACAAGCGACAAAACAAATAAAGAACGAACGATGCAAAAACAAACGAAACAAGAAAGGCCAAAGGCCACGGCCAAACCTAGGTCCTAGGTCAGGTTCATTAGGTTAGATAGATGATTGCGAAACGGGATAGGAAACAAGTTAGAAAACGAATTAGAAACAACGTTGATCGATTGGAAGGATGTCGCGCAAAGGTGTATTCTACACGGCCTAAAAGGGGTCAAATTAGGTCAAGTTTGCTAATTAAGTTAACTCATCGAGTGTTAATAAGAAGGTGCTAATCATGCACTCTTATACTAGCGAGAAATTAGGTGAAAGAGAGAGATGCGTTCATTAAGTTACAGAATTGTTAATCGGTTTTTAAAGCTATGTCGATGTACCCTAATGTGTCTAATTAGGTTATCAAATTGATCTAATGTCATCTAAATGAGTTATATGTTAACAATCAGAGGTCATACTAACATGTGACGGGTCCTAAGATGGGTCGAATCACACGAGAAAAGAGGAGATGTCAAAAGCGAAGAACGAAGTTAAAATTTGTTTTATTAATGCCCTACCTTGAACACGAGGATATGTAAATGAGACGGGGGTGTACGACCGACTGATGTAGCGGTTTCTTTCCCATCTCAAGTCAACGCGGGTGTTCATGGTGGTACTTTAACTCATACTCGGACTAAACTAGTTTCGTAGTTAATTAGAACAATCGATAAACAAAAAACGATAAACAAACAAAAACAAACTATAAAAAAACAAACATAAAAAAACGAAATAAAAGGGAGAAAGAAAAGGATTTGATGCACCCTCAACCTACATGTATCGTTGACACCGTCTTGGGTCGTAATCGATGGTAGATTTTATCTCGAGAGGCCGTCGTCGACGAAGAAACAAAGCAAACACGTGTTTTTATCGAATCTGGACAGCAACTTTCAAACAGCGATTTCTCCCTCGTTTCACGATGAAAATTCGATTTAAAAGATGTTTTGAAAACTAGAAAGAGAGGAGAACAGAGATCTTAAAACAATCCCTGCTCGTTTTGAGTTATTGGCCATTTAAAAACGAGCACAAACAGAATCTGGACAGACAGAACAAATCGAAAATAGAGTGTATAACACTCTGTTTTTCGAGGGATTTCGTGTACTCTCAAGGGCAATTTGGCTCATAAATCTTTGTCTAATGTGTATATGGATGTTATATGGTTAATTAGGAACAAGAAACTCGAGTTTTGATGGAGGTTTGAAGGGGGAACGAATTGTTTTTCGAAGAGGACACACAAACTGTTTCAGTTTGGATGTCGGTTTTGTGGAGGGTTTTTGAGAGGCAATTAGGGTTTGTTTCTGAGGTTTAAAGCTTGTGAGTGAAGGTAGGATGTATGGAGAACTTAGAGGAATGAATGTATGGTGAAGGGTGGGTATTTATAAGGAGTTAAAGTAGGTTAAAAGGGAGGAGAGGCAGACGGGCTCGGCTGAGCATAGCCGCTGTCCAGCAGCTTTTGGGGGGGTTTTCTAGGGTTCGTATGGGGGGTTTTCTTGGTGATTAAGGTAAGGTAATATGGGTAGGATATTAGGGTATGGGTTAGGGTTAATGGGCACGGGTTTTGGTGGTGTTTGGAGCGGGTTTTGGGCTCGGGATTTGAGCTGCAAAACAGGGGGCTGTTTGGTGTTTTTGTGCGGGCTGTTGGGGGTGATTTGGGGCATGGTTTGGGCTGTGGTTATGGGGTTCGAACTGGGGTTGGATGGGTAGAGGCTTAGGTTGGTTAGTGTACTCGATATTCGTGCCAATTCGTAAAGAAAACGGGCTCAAAAACCGAGCCAAAATCGAGCTCAAAAACACATGTTCAAAACGAGTTCTTTTCGATTTTCAAATCGATTTTTCAAATCAAATAACACATTAAAATAAATGATTTTTCAAACCAAATATACTCATAAAATGATTTTTCAAATCAAATATTTATTTTATTTTTAATAAAATAAACTTGGGAAAATAAATTCAAAATAAAATAAAATAAATTGAATTCACCTAAAAAAAAACCATAATTTAAATATCATTTAAATTAATAAAATGAACTCACTAAAAAAAACATTAATTTAAATATCATTTAAATTAATAAAATATTTCATCGACGACGCCCATTCTACATCGTAAAACGAACCCAAATAATGACAATGACAACTAATAAATACATGTGTCCTATCATCATCGGGTGTTTGTCGGGTTCTCTATAAATTCCAATATCGACGGATACGGGTATCTCAGAGCCCCACTTTGACCGAGGCTTGGACAAGGCGAAAGTCAAAGTATACCCCAGGTCCCTTTCGACCGAGGATTCTCATGGTCGTTTATAGTCCATTAGACTTGCGTATATAAGCTCGCCAGCCATAAGAAGAGATCATACCTGAAACTTCGTTGGGGATTGACTCCTGCTTTTGTTGTGTCGAATTATCGTCGTTGGTCGTCGACCCATAAATTGCATATATGGTGGATTGAGCCTTATCCTTAGGCGCCTACGTATCCGTTTCTGACGGAATCAAACCGCGTCGTAGTTAAGAAGCTGCCGACACATGCCCAAAGTTTATCATCTGTGGCATTTGTCCGAAATTCGTATCTGTGACACTTGCCCAAAGTTTATCATCTGGCAGTGCCAAAATGGGGACGGACTTTCCGAGGAGGTTGCCGCCACTTTCATCATTTGCTTTCAAATTGGAATTCTTCCATATCATACTCTTGTATTTGAATTGAATTACGAGTGGATGTCATCCTTTACCTCTTAATAATGGTCTCTGAAGCCAACGGCTTCAGAGCCCCCAGTTTGCAATGGCTCTAAAGTCGAAGACTTTAGAACCCCCAGTTGAAGCATATCCTGCTATATTTGAAACATAGAAACGTACTAGCAATAATCATCACATAAGCACATTTGGATCATCGATCCTAAAATTAGATCATTTGAAAGATTGGGTCATCGACCCGAAAATTGAATTTGGAAATTTTGAATAATTGGGTCATCGACCCGAAGTTGAAATTTGACATCACTTGGTATGTTGGGCCATCGACCCTTCAAAAATTGAATTTGAAAATTTTGAATGATTGGGCCATCGACCCGAAAAGATTCTACTACCTGGATCATCTATCCACAATTCGCAAAAAGTTTCTGGAATTTTGAAATTTTGAAATTTTTGAAATCGAACCTTGATTGGTGAGCATGAAATACGACTCAGACACTCTGTATGACTCGTAAACAACGTGGGCGTAGCCCGCTACCGTAAAACAAAAAAGGAAAACAAAACCGTAAGTGTGCACTGGCTTTAATTCAATTATTGACTTGTTGGGGGTAGAAATGTAAATTGGCCATTCTGGCACCAAAAGATGGCAAATGGGAATCGCTAAGTCGTCGGACTTGGGACGGAGATATCGTATGACATGGGCGTGCTCCCGAGGGCACATGGGAATCAAGATCACTTGGCATTGACAAGGTGGATTAAACTCACGGAGCAACAACGTTGGCTTCGCCCAGACACTAAACCCTGTCTGATTTTATGAGAACACCTAGACATCACACATCACTCTTGTTGGGAACATCCTGTCACTGTTCTCCTCGCCTCCTTTCTTTTCAGCGAGTTTTCATCATTTCTTGCCACCGCCTTCTTTCTTCTCAGCGGGCTTTTACTATTTTTCTTCCACGCCTTCTTTCTTTTCAGCGGGTTTTTCGTATTTTCTGTTCCCAACACAAACCCACATCTATGTAACTCAGCATCATTGTCTACAGCGTTAGATAAAGCTCATTCCGAGACTTGACACTACTCATCTGAACCTATATCCTTATCCTAGCTTACATCGAGTACTAAGACCAACTCAAACAAAGGTGGCTTCATTTGGAATTGGTTAAAACCCGTAAGAAACCGACAAGATGACAACTTGGTGGATGAGTGGATTGAATCCCTTATTCTGAAGGACTGCCTACGTATTCGCGTGGAGCGAAATCAAATCCGACGTAGTTCGATCTTGGTGCATAAACATGGCATTTTGATTGTGTGTACACACTCAAAGGTTTCACCTAAGGTATCATGTCGTATCCCATTCTAGCCCGTAAGGTACCGTTGTATCCCGTGTCTAGGGTTAGGTGTAAAAGGCTTGGATCTTTGGGATGTGGAGCTTGGCAACAAAAGGCTTGAATAGTGGACCATCATTCTGAAGGTTCATTTTCTGGTGCTAAGGCCAATGGGTTATGGCTTACATCGTGGTTGGAAAAGGTGTCTCGGGTTTGATGAAACCCGAGTACAAATGGGTTGGGACTCGATGTGGGTTCGAATTTCCATGTCTTGACCCTAAAGGCTGGGTGTAACAACACAAGCGGAATGATTCTCAAAATTCCCGACTATCCCTTTGTAACTGTCTCAGGAAGGACTTAGAGGGTAAAGAGGTTACTACTTAAGCTTTTGGGCTTCACCCATTGAACTTCAACTATGGGTACTTGACTTGACTTCTGGCTTCCGTAACTTCGACATTCAACCAAAAGCGTTCTGCAATGACTTCAACATCTTTTTTTCTTTTTTCTTTTTTCTTTCATCACTTTTTCATTTTTCTTTTTTTTTTTTTCATTTTTTTTTTCATTTTTCCAATTTTCTCTTTTTCTCTTTTTCTCATTTTTTTTCATCTTTTTTTTTCTCTCTTTGAAAATGATCTTCTATTCATTCTGTTAGTCATAAATGGATACACCTTGAAAACTGGGCTTGGCCAAATAATTCGGGTAAGAACTAACAATTCCTTGTTAGAACGGGTTGATATCTTCTCTCTTCGAGATGGGATGATTTTGTTGGGGAAAGGCTTGTCTTCCGTCATCGATAGGGGAAACAAGGAGCTAGTTAGGGTTCGTCATAGAATCATCTAAAAGCTTGTCATAAGCACTGGTTCTGATGAAGGTTTTCTACCGCCAGGCATGGAATAGGTAAAGGAATCAAACACGAGATCCTAGTGTACCACCTTACATTTTGAAACGGGACATATTTCTACCTCAGGGATGCCTTTGAGTGTGTTGTGCATTTTATCATGTTTCGGAATGATTGAGGATTGGAAACAAGACATATTTGGAAACGAAACTGTAACTTTTATTGGAATGACAAATGCTTAACAGACTCGAAGGAACGATTCCTAGGACACACCCTAGGTCATCGTGGAACAAACGACTCAACTTCAAGAAAAGAAAGTCCTAGACTCGACTCGACTAAGAAAAGAAAACAGATCCCAACTCATAATTTTCAAATCTAGTTTTGAGCTTTCCCTTGTTCAGTTGTCAACTTAGATGCTCGGCTCTTGTCCATGATCCCTGTGATGGTTTGCCTCCATTCCGAGGTAGTCCTTTTGAGGATCTACGCTAGTGATGGAGATTGGTGAATCGAATTGTCTTTTATTAACTTCGTTAATGAGAGGAGTACATTCTAGAGCAAGACTCCCGACTTGAATTTCATTCTTCGGGTTTGGCAAGAATTCAGAGAAATCCACAAATATTTTCCCGATAAACACCCCTTTCAAGTGACATGGGCGTATAAGATGGGAATAATCGACATTGTCTTCGACAGAAACAAAGTTGGAGTGATCGCCAAATGGATTGGTGATGTTATTAGGTTTAACAGCTGGGATCGGGAGCGTTCCGTTCTCAATCATGTCTTGAATTTCGTGCTTCAGTCGATAGCACCTTTCAGTATCATGTCCCTTCCCTTGATGAAAGGCACAGTAGGAATTTGGTTTATACCATTTACCTTGTTGATCAGCGGGAGGGTCCGGAGTTGGACCAATAGGCTTCAGCTTTCCTTGGGCTATGAGCCTTTGGAGAGCGTATGTATAAGTGCATCCGATATCGGTGAATGCCCTAGGTGTTTGGCGCTGCGACTTCTTCGATTGCCCTTCTAAGAGATTGATGGTTTAATCAATATGGGCCGTTGCTGGGGCCTTGCCCTTAGACGATGAGGCCCCTTGGTACCCTTTCGGCCTTTCAGCCTCTGCCCTTATGACATCATCTTCTACCTTTATCCCGATTCTTATCAATTCTTTGAAAGAGCCAAAATTCTGGTATTTCAGAGCATTGCGGTAAATAGGTCGTAGATTCTTTACGAACTTATCTACCATTTCAACTTCGCCAGGCTTCTTGGCTAATTTCACGCTTTCAGCGCGCCATCTTGCAAGGAATTCAGTAAAGCCCTCTTTTTCCTTCTGTGTCATTACTTCCAAAGTCCTTATGTTGGTTTGAATCTCAACATTGTCAGCATAGTGCTTCTGAGAACTCCACCGTAATATCTTCGAAAGTGGGGAAGTTCTTAAGGTCAAGATTATAGAACCACGCCTTTGGGTGTTCACCCAGAGATTGGGCAAAAATTTCAGAGAGCATGTCAGCAGGTACTCCCTTCAGTGGTAAGTACCCTTTATAGGCCTTAACATGGTGGACTGGATCTTCGGTGCCCTTGAACTTTGGGATGTCAGTGAGTACCATGTTCGTGGGCAACTTATCCTGAACTGGGGCATAGGCCCTAGCATTCTCATAGTGAATGTTCTTCCCCTGGGAGAGTTTCAAACGGTCCTCAATGAACTTGAACCGTTTCTCCAGATCAGTCAAAGGTGGGGTAGATGAAGCGGAATCTTCACCCAGCTTAGATTCGATTGTATCCATTCGGGTCATCATGAGGTTCACGGCCTCCGTGAGCTTGTTAACAGCATCTTCCATTGCTTGACGTCGGGTTTTTGGCGGCCTTTCTACAAGAAAACCCCGTACTGAGTCAATATTTAAAGTAAGAGCCCCTGCACACTTAAGGACACGACCCCAACTTGACTCAAACAAAAACTCGACTTGAGACTGACTAACCAAAGGTTCGACTCACGGTTGGATTTAGACCTTGGTTCATTTGGACTCGACAAAACGACACGACCTGAATCATCATAATTCGGTTCTAAACCGGACTCGGTGTGACTAAACCCGTGATTGGACTAACATAGCCCATAGGTTCGTATGAAACATCCATAATGGCCTAGCTTGGACGTTTCTGTGGACTATCTTAGACCAAATGGTCGACCAACATGACTCAAAGCCCAAGAGGTGAGCTTGGGTGACCCAACAGGGTCATGTTCTAGACTCTTAGAACGAAACACACCCGGCCTAACACGGCCATGACCCGGACACGACTCGATGCATTTCATGCTTGGTTGAGGTTCGAGAGGCATTTTGGATTGATTTTGAAAAACGAATGATCGATTTGAAAAATGAGATTTGAAATGGGCAGCATGCCGGCTATAAAAGATTGTTTTGGCCGAAATTTCTAGTCCTATTTGGGCAGCATTCCGCGTTTTTTAAAACCATGCTAATTTTGAAAGTAAGTTTTTCAAAAGTTCGGTTATGAAATGGACATGGAAAATTTTGAAAAGACTCTGGAAAACAACTTGCACATTGTCATTCTCATGTTATAAGGATGTATGCTCCTAGACATCTCTAAGTCTCGGCAAGTCTTCTACAAGAAGGTCTATGCCCTCCATCCTTTTACGGTCTTATAGAGCAAGGGCCTTAAGGTAAAGTACCTAGAAGAGCGTCCCCACCATCAAGAACCACGCGAGGTGAAGTGGAAGCGAGCAATGTGCAGCTTCCTAGCATAGTGGGACGTCGCCCCCCACGCATCACAAAGAAACGCTGGGACGGCCCGGGAAAATCCTTAAGGGTTTATGCATGAATCGTAGCAATATGAGTAATGTTTTACTTTCCAACACTTTCTTTTCAAGTTTCACCTCGGAGGAAAAGACCCTAGAAACAAAGTGTAACTAGTCCTCTTTTCCCCAGTGAGTCGCCAAATCGTGGACAAGGCCCTCGGGAGGCTGCGTCGCGGGATCCACATTAGGCATAATCGACTCGAGGTTCTTTCGAATCGAATTAAGATAAATTAGAGTGGCCACCAAGTTTTTTGGGAACTTGGAACCGTTCAAGTCAACTTTACACCTTTCGTCGAAAAGCATAAAGCCAATCGACTACGAGTGATTAAAGATAAAGACTTGTACCCTATATCACTCGATTTGAATGACTCTCGTAATCCAATGGTATTTAGACGGATCCACAAACCATAGATCTTGGGTAAGGGGTGAGGGTACGTGTTAGGAAGCCCATAAGGACACCTAACCCCGCCCGTCGATAACGGCCTCTACTAAGTCAAGTGTCGGAGTTCAAACAAGGTCATAGCTACTACGATATATGATATGCAAACATCGTTTTAAACCCTAACATGTGACAACAATTTCTATGTCGTTTTAGATGCAACTAAACTAACTTTGTCAAAGTTGTAATTTAGCATGTGGGTTGATTAATCTAACAACATACAAAACAAAGCAAACAAGGCTTGATGGGAATGGGGGGGAGCCGTTGGGATCTACCTATTACAAACCAGGCATTTCATGACGACACAACAATAAATTAAAGATACAACTCGATCTAAATACAATTGCTATATACGACACCATACACGACACATGGCCATTCGGTCTAGGAAAACGTGCACAAAGGGGTGACCCACGGCCTACATGACTCACGGCCTTGGGTCACTCCTCGTAATGCGTGCTTTCGCTTAATCTTATCGAATTAGACATTGGGTCACACACCAAAGCATGCATTAGCATAAATCGGGCCATGTTGCTTTAAACAACATGCGATTTACTACGCTCTTACATGCATTGGGGCACAACCATCTAACCAAACAAGACTAAGGTTTTGAAAGAGGTTTTGACTCGATAAAAGAAAACTAACTTGAAAATTACAACTCGATGAACAAACGATAAATTACAAGCGACAAAACAAATAAAGAACGAACGATGCAAAAACAAACGAAACAAGAAAGGCCAAAGGCCACGGCCAAACCTAGGTCCTAGGTCAGGTTCATTAGGTTAGATAGATGATTGCGAAACGGGATAGGAAACAAGTTAGAAAACGAATTAGAAACAACGTTGATCGATTGGAAGGATGTCGCGCAAAGGTGTATTCTACACGGCCTAAAAGGGGTCAAATTAGGTCAAGTTTGCTAATTAAGTTAACTCATCGAGTGTTAATAAGAAGGTGCTAATCATGCACTCTTATACTAGCGAGAAATTAGGTGAAAGAGAGAGATGCGTTCATTAAGTTACAGAATTGTTAATCGGTTTTTAAAGCTATGTCGATGTACCCTAATGTGTCTAATTAGGTTATCAAATTGATCTAATGTCATCTAAATGAGTTATATGTTAACAATCAGAGGTCATACTAACATGTGACGGGTCCTAAGATGGGTCGAATCACACGAGAGAAGAGGAGATGTCAAAAGCGAAGAACGAAGTTAAAATTTGTTTTATTAATGCCCTACCTTGAACACGAGGATATGTAAATGAGACGGGGGTGTACGACCGACTGATGTAGCGGTTTCTTTCCCATCTCAAGTCAACGCGGGTGTTCATGGTGGTACTTTAACTGATACTCGGACTAAACTAGTTTCGTAGTTAATTAGAACAATCGATAAACAAAAAACGATAAACAAACAAAAACAAACTATAAAAAAACAAACATAAAAAAACGAAATAAAAGGGAGAAAGAAAAGGATTTGATGCACCCTCAACCTACATGTATCGTTGACACCGTCTTGGGTCGTAATCGATGGTAGATTTTATCTCGAGAGGCCGTCGTCGACGAAGAAACAAAACAAACACGCGTTTTTATCGAATCTGGACAGCAACTTTCAAACAGCGATTTCTCCCTCGTTTCACGATGAAAATTCGATTTAAAAGATGTTTTGAAAACTAGAAAGAGAGGAGAACAGAGATCTTAAAACAATCCCTGCTCGTTTTGAGTTATTGGGCACGAAAAACGAGCACAAACAGAACTGGACAGACACGAACAAACCGCGAAAACAGAGTGTATAACACTCTGTTTTTCGAGGGATTTCGTGTACTCTCAAGGGCAATTTGGCTCGTAAATCTTTGTCTAATGTGTAGATGGATGTTATATGGTTAATTAGGAACAAGAAACTCGAGTTTTGATGGAGGTTTGAAGGGGGAACGAATTGTTTTTCGAAGAGGACACACAAACTGTTTCAGTTTGGATGTCGGTTTTGTGGAGGGTTTTTGAGAGGCAATTAGGGTTTGTTTCTGAGGTTTAAAGCTTGTGAGTGAAGGTAGGATGTATGGAGAACTTAGAGGAATGAATGTATGGTGAAGGGTGGGTATTTATAAGGAGTTAAAGTAGGTTAAAAGGGAGGAGAGGCAAACGGGCTCGGCTGAGCATAGCCGCTGTTCAGCAGCTTTTGGGGGGTTTTCTAGGGTTCGTATGGGGGGTTTTCTTGGTGATTAAGGTAAGGTAATATGGGTAGGATATTAGGGTATGGGTTAGGGTTAATGGGCACGGGTTTTGGTGGTGTTTGGAGCGGGTTTTAGGCTCGGGATTTGAGCTGCAAAACAGGGGGCTGTTTGGTGTTTTTGTGTGGGCTGTTGGGGGTGATTTGGGGCATGGTTTGGGCCGTGGTTATGGGGTTCGAACTGGGGTTGGATGGGTAGAGGCTTAGGTTGGTTAGTGTACTCGATATTCGTGCCAATTCGTAAAGAAAACGGGCTCAAAAACCGAGCCAAAATCGAGCTCAAAAACACATGTTCAAAACGAGTTCTTTTCGATTTTCAAATCGATTTTTCAAATCAAATAATACATTAAAATAAATGATTTTTCAAACCAAATATACTCATAAAATGATTTTTCAAATCAAATATTTATTTTATTTTCAATAAAATAAATTTGGGAAAATAAATTCAAAATAAAATAAAATAAATTGAATTCACCTAAAAAAAACCATAATTTAAATATCATTTAAATTAATAAAATGAACTCACTAAAAAAAACATTAATTTAAATATCATTTAAATTAATAAAATACTTCATCGACGACGCCCATTCTACATCGTAAAACGAACCCAAATAATGACAATGACAACTAATAAATACACGTGTCCTATCATCATCGGGTGTTTGTCGGGTTCTCTATAAATTCCAATATCGACGGATACGGGTATCTACAAAGAGCATCTGCCAGTTGATCATTGCTTGCAATGTGTTGAATTCGGATGTGACCAAGATGAAGTTGTTCACGGACGAAGTGAAATGAGAGTGCCATATGCTTCATTCGAGAGTGAAAGACCGGATTCTTGGCATACATGGTAGCTGACATGTTATCACAATATATAGCTGGGGCCTTTGTTGTGACTATGTTTAGTTCGATGAGGAGATTACGGAGCCAGAGGACCTCCATTGTCACGGCAGCAAGAGCTCGGAACTCGGCTTCTGTTGTGGAAAGAGCAAGGACACGTTGTTTCTTTGAGGACCAGGAAATGGGGTTGCGGCCAAGGTAAATAATGTACCCGGTGGTGGATATGTAGTTGTCTTTGTCTCCTGCAAAATCTGTGTCACAAAAGGCATGAAGACAAAGAGGTGTGGTGTGGTAAAGTTGGATGCCATGGTTTTGAGTCCCTTGAAAATATCTAAGGAGACGTTTTAGAGCATGCCAATGAGTAGAGGTTGGATGATGAAGAAATTGAGCTAGGCGATTAACGGTGAAGGCTATGTCCGGTCGAGTGAGCGAGAGATACTGAAGGTTCCCTACTATAGCGCGATAGTCAGAGTGTTCATGTATTGGTTTGTTATCTTCTCGAACTAAATGGGTGTCGGCTGCCATAGGTGTAGTTGTTGGTTTTGCATCCGACATTTTGTATTTTTCTAGTAAATTATGTATATATTTGGATTGCTTTAGGTGAAGTCCTAGATTATTTGGTGTGACTTCGATCCCAAGAATGTATGATAATGGGCCCAAGTCTTTGAGAGAAAATCGGTTAGATAGAGCAGCAATAAAACGTTGTAAATGGGTTTGATTTGATCCAGTAATGATGATATCATCGACGTAAATAAGCATGTAAATACTGGTGCTTGGAGTTTTTAATATGAATAGAGATGAGTCAGAAATGGATTGTCGAAAACCGTTAGTGGTGAGATATGTTTTTAGCTCGGTGTACCAAGCTCGAGAAGCTTGTTTTAGACCGTAAATTGCCTTATTTAGCTTGCATATATAATCGGGTTTGGAGGCATCAATGAAGCCTTGTGGTTGACTCATGAAGACCGTGTTAGTCAAGGTCCCTTGTAGGAATGCGTTATTGACATCTAACTGACGGAGTGACCATGAGTTGGTTATTGCTATGGAAAGAATTAGTCGAACGGTTGTAGGTTTTACTACGGGACTGAAGGTTTCCGTATAGTCGATGCCTGGGCGTTGGTGAAAGCCTTTGGCAACGAAACGAGCTTTATGTTATTTAAGTGATCCATCGGGGTTGTATTTGACTCGATAAACCCATTTGCAGCCAACGATATTTTAGTTTGGTTGCTTGGGAACTAGAGTCCAAGTGTGGTTGCGTACAAGAGCTTGGAATTTGTCAGTCATAGCAGCTCGCCAGTGGGGCGATATGAGAGCTTGTTTGACTGTGTTGGGTAACGAAGTCGGAGAAGCGAATGAATGCGCGAGGTTAGCATGTTTCGAGGTTGTTTTGGGTTTTTCATTGTTAGTGTACCTTGGGTTTGGTTTACGGATATTATTAGCGAGGCGTGTTACAACATTCCTAGATGGTGGAGGTAGTGGAGGAGGTGGCGGTGTGGGTAACGTGGCTGGCGTGATGGGAGTAGGCGTGGTAATGGGAGTGTCGTGGGGTGATGATAAGGGTAAGGTGGAGTCGGAAGTGGGAGCTGGTTGTCGACGAGTGTACACATTCGTGATAGGTGGTCGAGGGTGGGGACGAAGAGGAGATGTGGTGGGAGGTGGCGTGGGTTGTGGAGAGGATGACGGTGGTGGTAAAATGGGAACCACCAGGGAACACCACTCGTCGGGAGTGGTGTGAGAAATGACGGGTGGGGTGCTCTTAAGGAGACGAGTGTATGGAAATTCGTTTCCGATAAATTTTACATGACGAGAAGTGTATAATCGATTCGTTTTTTGTTCGAGACAATGAAAGGCGCTTTGCGTGGTTGAATATCAAACAAAAATACAAGGAGTGGAGCGATATTCTAATTTGTGTTTTGTATACGGTCTTAACCAAGGGTAGCATAAACACCCAAAATTATGTAACTTCGTATAGTCAGGTTGAAGATTACGTAACTTGGTGTATGGGTTGCTACCTTGTAGCGTGGAGGTGGGTAGACGATTTATGAGGTATGTAGCTGTACTGAAAGCAAAGGGCCAGAATGTGGTGGGTAGACCCGCGTGTGATAGTAGAGCTAACCCGGTTTCAACTAGGTGACGATGTCTACGTTCGGCATACACATTATGTTCCGGGGTATGAGGCGGAGATGTAAAGTGACTTATGCCATTATTAAGTAGTGTATGAGTTAATTTTTGAAATTCGCCACCATTATCGGAAAAGAATTGGCGAATGGGTTTATTGAAGAATTTTTCAACTAGTGCTTTAAATTGAATAAATGTTTTGGTTGTGTCGGATTTTTGTTTAAGTGGAAAGAACCAAATATACTTAGTAAAATGGTCTACAAAAATTACGTAGTACTTGTATTTTTGGCGAGAATATACGGGACTAGTCCAAAGGTCCGAATAAATTAATTGAAGGGGTTCGGTGGTTCGAAATGAAGACGTGGCAAATGGTAACTTCTTGCTTTTGCTAATTTGGCATGGTTCGCAAAAAGAAAGACGAGATAACTTAAAATTCAAACTTTTATTAATAATATTCATAACATCATGAGACGGATGGCCTAATCTATGATGCCATGATAGGGAGTTCGAGTCCGTTTGCATTGAGTGGACAGTTTTTGGTGACGGACAGAACTCGTATGTTCCATGCTTAGCTCGGCCCTGGAGTATTGTTGCACCCGTCTTGATCGTCTTAACAACAAAAGAAAATGGTGAGAATATAACATAGGCATCGTTGTCACGACATAGTTTCGATATTGATAAAATATTACGAGATATTTTTGGAACATGTAAAACATTATTGACTTTTAAGGAAGTATTAGGCAGTGTGAATGAACCTATATTGGCGATGTCAAGACCGGAGCCGTCTCCAATGATGAGGTCATCGGTTCCAAGGTAGGCCGAGTGAAAAACAAGGGTATCTAAATCATGGGTGACATGGTGCGATGCACCACTGTCAATTAGGTAGTTAGGGTTGGGAGTGGTGGTACCGTGGGTGGCCGAATGTGCCTGGGGTGGGTTTTGGTGTTGGCGGGTTGGTGGTTCAGGGAAAACAATGGTTGGAAAGAGTTTGCGGAATAACGGGCAATCCGCAATGACGTGGCCCACCTGGCGGCACCACTGACATCGACCCTTAAAGGGTCGTGGTGTCGTGTTGGTGGTGGACTGCTGGCGGTTGGCAGGTGGGTTGTAGGGTTGGCGAGAAGCATTGTTGTGACGGTAGTAATGGTTTTGATGCTGCTGGTTGCGAGATACGAAATTTGCAGTAGGATTGAATAGGTCAGATGATGTGGTTTGTGAGGAGTTGGGTTGTTGCTTGAGCAGCAACTCATGGTTTAACAATTTTTCGTGGAGTGCCTCAAACGATATGGGTGTGTCACGGGCACGAACCGTATCCATGACTGGTTTATAAAGTTCATAATCGAGACCTCGTAAAACTTTGAAAACAATATCTTCCAGGTCTAAAACTTTGCCCATTAGGGCTAATTGGTCGATGCAAGCCTTAATGGAATGCATATATTCGGTTATTGATTGATCGGTTTTCTTAACAATAGAGTCAAGACGGTCTTTTATCTATAAAATATGCGCACGCGAAGGGTTTGCGTATGTGCGCGCAAGAATGTCCCAAGCCTCTTTTGAGGTTTTGGCTCGGACTATGAGACTTTGGACAGCCACAGATAGGGTACCCATAAGGGCTTCTAATATGAGGCCATCCTGTTTTAACCACGAATAATAGGTTGGGTTGGGTTTCTCGGTTTTGTCCTCGGCAACAATGGTGGGTGATGGTGACGGTGTTGAGCCATCAAGGAAGCCGAGGAGGCTGAAACCAAATAAAATATGAGTCAACTGAAAGTGCTAGGATGTGTAGTTTAGGGGCGTCAATTTCACGCAATGATTTAGGTTCAAGGAGGTTAGTGGGGTGTTGGTGTCATGTGGGTTTGGGACGATGGTGTCGGTGTTGGTCACGATTGACATGGCGGAGATTGGTGTTAGGTTAAGTGGTGCGCAGCGTTTGAATTTGTGACGGCGGGGTGGAATTTTGGTTTTGGCGGATCGAGAACTCGTTGATACCATATAAGGATGTAAGTGAATGATATGAAATTGTGTATTCATCAAAGAGAATTGTACAGCTTATATAGTAGTTACAAGAGACTATTCTAGGCTAGGATAATTAGGATTATACACAAAATAATATGTTACTTTATTTACAAGGTAAATTATATGATTGAGATATTTGATCTTATTGCCTGTTTTGTTTGTCAGTAGAATCTTGGTTAATAGAAAGAACCTTATGGAGCAAGTTTCGTCATTAAAAAGTCGAAACAAGGAAAGAATTCATGGCCATAACTATAATTGTTTTTTTTTTTTTTTTTTTTTTTTTTTGATAAGGTAAGAAAACTAGGTTGATCCTGTAGGATAGGACCAACTTATTGATAGAGTCAAATAGTGTCAGCCTAATTAGGTAATTTTTGTTGAATAAACTTGTCTCAAAGCCGGTTTTGAGTGTTAATCGGTGTATTCTCCGGTGAATCCACTTTGGTTGTAATTTGGATCATTTGAACTTGTTGGTATTTACATCTCAAGGTAATTCAAGTACTTCATATTGGTAAGTTGAGATGAAGGAATCATTTTGTACAAGCCGACTCACAAGTCAAACCCGAACCACGGTCAACCAAGGCGAAGAAGAAGAGCAAAAGGTAAGCCAAAGGAACAAGTGAAAGGTCAAGAAAAGTAAGTTAATGGAAGAATTGGAGCCTTGGCAAATACAAACAAGAGCCAAAATGAAGAATAATTGAGAACTCGGTTTCACAAGGGTCAACTTCAAACGCGTATATCTGGAGTTCTAGAGCTCGTATCGACGCAAGGCCAAGTGGAGGTGAAAGCTTGTGATCTTATTTTTCCAACGGTAGGTTGCATGCCTTATTTGACCACGACAGACTGCCGTTTTGGCTGGAAACGAGATTCTAAATTCCGTCATATGTTCCTATTGAAAGCCCATTTTCCTATGCCTTGTTTTTAGACTATAAATACATGTTTTGCATTAGGTTTTGAAATCCCCTTTTCATCTCCTTACCATCAAAGGTTATGATTTGCTTTTAATCTTGTAATAATTAGACCTTAATCTTTTCCATTTTCATTGTAATCTTTCCACAAAAATTGGGTTGTAAGCAAACTATGGAAGGCTAAATCTTTCATTTATTGGTGTAATTTGATCAAAGTATCCAACTTTGGTATTGTAAGACTCTTAAATCTCTCTAAATTTATCTATTGTTCTTTCCTTTGTTCTTAAATTCTTATGTTGAGTAGATGAATGTATGAATTGATCACTCTTGCATCTTATTTACCTAACTATTGCAAATTCTAGAGAAATGGTTTAATCTATCTAGAATTGTTTGAAGCAAACTTGGTGTATGTTGATTTGGTTTAAAGGATTCATATATCAAGTAGGAAATTACATGTCTTTTCTTGCTAGCCTGGTTTAATCTAGTAGGATTTAATTCTAGCTTACATCTCTTAATAAAAGCTTCATGCTCAATTCTAGTCTTCATTCATGGTTTAATGAGTTGTGGTTGGAATTGAAGGATTCACATATATGGTTTAATTGTGTGTATCAATTTCTTGAGATGATAATATTGGATAGATAATAGAGAGAAAAGAATCAAGCTTTATCATTGTTGGATTACTAAGAGAGAATTACACCAAATTCTCCCAAATATTGAAGTCTTTGCATATCAAGTGTTTGTTGATTTGTCTCTTAGAAAAGTTCACATCTTTAGCTTTGTTATGTTATCGCAAAACCCAATTTCCTCTTTTATGTCAATTTATTGCTGCTCATTGTGAATATGCATAGTTTGTGATTAGTCCTTGATTGTTAATTTTAATCGTCATTAGTATCTCAATTAGTTTACTAGTCAAGTTTTAGTTGTTAGACCTTCTCTTGGGTTCGACCCTTACTTATGTTATACTATTATTCTTAATTGCATAGTGTAGAGTTGAGTTTGATTTTATAAATTGTTAATTTGGTAGTTAATTCTAGTTTTACGACACCTAGTAATTATCCTATCACTTATCTCATCCTTTCGAATGGGTGAGGTAAGCTGAAGCCACCGGCTATCAAACCACTTCGAAAGAGTTGGACAAGAATGTCTAATAGACGCCATGAAGTCGGCAATCTTATTAGCTTTACGAAAGGATGAAGAATGTCCAATGACTATAATTGTGTTGATGAGGACGATAATGATGTGGCATTTTGTACGGATGTAAAATTCGAAGGATGAAAGGCGAGAAAGAACGAGGAAAGGTTTCTCGACGACAACGTACTAAAGCAAAAAGGGAAATCTTGAAATAAAAGACATTATATACGAGCTAATATTTCTTGTTTATTTACTCTGAGTATGTTGTAATTTGTAAGTTGGAGAGATGGTTTTTTATACATTTATCCTACCTGTTTAATTTTTATGTATTTTTTCGTACTCATTGTTAATTGTGACTCAACATGTTTTTTCATTTGGTACATATTTATATAACAATCGTACCTATTTTATCTAATATTGTAACCACTTTTATTAGTACCTCATATATTAGTTTACATATCCATTTTATTAATTTTTTGCACCATTTTCTTCAATCATTTTATAGACCGTCTCTCACTAAGTTTATTGAGAGACTGCCTCACAGGAAACTTGTTGGCGGGGGCGAAGCCAGGATCTAATATGTGGGGTAGCGAAGTTTTTGTTACATTTCTTTAATTTATTGAAAGAAACGCAAATAAATCTGGAGTATATTTTTTTTTATAATAATCGTATTTTTCAATTTGAGAAGACTAGTTATTTTCGCGCTTATTGCTTTTGAGGTGTTTCTTGCGCCTGAGCCCTAGGGCTCTAGTAGTTTAGTACTTATTAGTGAACAATTCGATACGATTAAGTGTTACGGACAAAAGTGACATAATTTGTAATTTATAACCAAAAAAATTTATACGTCCTTATTCTCCATCGTTTGTGAGTGATTAGAAAGGAAGTAATTAACAAGTACTACATCTGGCTCAACAAATTCTTTACGTCTTATTAATTATGATCCTTACAAATGAAATGTAAATTACTACCCAAAAAAAACAAATGAAATGTAAAGAATATGCTAAGATGGAGGGAGTAATAATTTGTAACTAATGTAGTCGTATATAATAAATAATGCTAAATACTTGATTGTTATTTTTTCATAATGTAAATTATTGAATAAGTTAGTAATGAATAATATAAAATTAGGGAAACAAAAACCCCATTGCAGCGAAATCATTCAATACAAACATTGTCATGATGGCTGATGATGTGAAGGAAAAAGAAAAACAAGTAAAAATGCACCTAGTGCGGATCAAACACGAGTAGTATTGGAAGAAGCCCATAAGACAAGTCCACAGCCTTACCAGTACAATATCCATATACTGTTTGTCACTTTTATGGTGGTATATGTAGGGTAATATCCGTATAAAACCCCTTAAAATTAAGGACTATAACGTCATTTATCATGTGATTAATGGTCATAAACGAAAAACAAGAGAAATGATAAAAGAATAAGAATCAACCTCGGGTCCTATGAGAATTCGGCCTAAGAACAGAAATCAAAGTAGATTTCCTCCTAATCGTTGCACCCAAGATCGTCTGAGACTATGCCCTTTGTGCTAGAAATTGCTCTTTGATTGCCTTGCAATATTGAGAGAGCCTTTTGTGAGTTTTCTGATGTGAGATCTAGGATTTCAGAGAGAATGCTCCAAAACCCTAAGTTTTCTACAAATGAAAAATGATTAGGTCAAAAGGAGAGAAGGTCTCTCCTTTTGTTCATTTCGGTCGACCGTGAGGTAGCTCGGGGAGGGAGTGGGCTTTCCACTTTCTCCTTATTTAACTCGTGGTCCGGCTCATTTCGCTAAATGTATATGACGGGTTTTAATTATAAATCGTCACTCGTTATCGGATAATAAAACATCGACTAGTAACATGAATTAGTCGACATATTAATACTTGTCCGACAATGACAATATTGTATAATTAATTAATTCAATATACATTAATTAAATATAATTGTTTATATTCAATTTACGAATTAACTGCTTAATTCACCTTAGCCATTATTATTTAATCCGTATTAAATAATTATCTCAACACCGCGTTTGACTAATTATTAGTCAATAACTCCGACTAACCGCTTAGTCATATTAGGCATCAACATGACTGTATTTTCATACCGTCACATCTCTCAAACGTAACCTATAGGTGTGACTTTTAGGGACCAGTTGATCACCGCCATCAGTATGACAATAACGTCAAACTTATCTAGCAAGCCAACCGTTATTGATAAACGTGGACCAACTGATAATAATACAAAAGTATACCCTTTGATCCTTTTAGAGATTTATATGTTATTGCACTAACTGTGGAGGACACCAGCCCCAACAAGCTCCCACTTGTCCGTACAAGTGTACGTGCAATAACCGATTCTCATATCCATTTAAAATTTCTCCCACTCAATGTAAAGCAATTTGCAGATCCGTATCCGCAAAGGTCGTATTTTACAATCGATCTGTATCAAGAGTGGTTTCCCCGACTAGAGAGTAACTTAACTGATAAAACGAATCCGTATTCGAGCATGGCCATGCATTTCGATTCTGACTCCTCGAGTGGCCCCGAGAAATATCGAGTACACGATAAAGGCCTGAACATTTCCTTCAACTCGACTCCTGCCGATCTAAGCACGACATGAAATGACCCAGAAAAAAACTACTTGGCCCTATTCGATTACGAATGACCGTGAGAAAGAAATCAAAGTCACCCAAAATCTGTCTTAGTCTCAAGAGACAGTCGATAGTCAAAAGAATCGACTCTTAGGATCACCATGGAGGTCCTATCCACGACCTGGCACCGAATGTTATAAAACATTTAAGACTCCACGTCGTTGTCACAATTGTGTCCTACGAGATATCCGTATAACTCGCCTCTCGTGATTGGTCACCAACCGTTTGACTTATGGCTCGTTGAACCCACCATCAACCAACGTCACAAAATAATTGCCACAGTTATCAGCTCACGTGGGCAATTAAGGACCATAATATAATGTTCGTTCAGTTCACTTTGTGGTGTTCAAAAATTGTCGTACAACTCCACATGAAAAACAAAATATATAAATATCAAAACGATGATGTCGTATAGAGTACACAAGAAAATGAATCTAATCCATAAAAGAGTACTACAACTCAGGAACACGTTTAATTCCCATGGAATTAACATGTCCTTCATGCTTATCTTGTCGTAATGGTTTAGTGAGAGGATCTGCTATATTATCATCTGTAGCAATCTTTTCTATCACCACCTCCTTTTGCTCCACGTAATCACGGATTAGATGAGCTTTCCGTTGTACATGTCTAGACTTGTTGCTAGACTTAGGCTCCTTAGCTTGGAAGATGGCACCTCTATTGTCGCAATAGATGGTGATCGGGTCATTCGAACTAGGCACTACGGATAGTCCTTGTAAGAATTGACGCATCCATATCGCTTCCTTTGCGACTTCGCACGCGGCATAGTACTCGTACTCGTCGTAGAATCTCTTTGTAACACTTTGTTTGGAACTCTTCCGGTGATGCAAAGCACCATTAAGAGTAAAACGAATCCGACCGAGATTTTGAGTCATCTCGATCCGTTTGGAAGCTAGCATCTGCATAACCGGTTGCGCATAGCTTTTGAGCGCCTCCATAAGTCAATGCCCAATCTTTAGTCCTCCGTAGATACTTAAGAATGTTCTTGATGACCATCCAATGTGATTCACCGGATCTTTGTTGGAATCGACTTGTCATACTCAATGCATATGCCACGTCCGGACGTGTGCATATCATGGCATACATGATTGATCCTATAGCCGAAGCATAAGGAATCCGGGTCATGCGCTCTTTCTTTTCCGGTGTCTCGGTGCCCGAGACTTGCTCAAATGCACCCCGGAGCCATAGGAAGGAACCCCTTTTTGGAGTTAGTCATCTTTGAATCTCTCTAGAATCTTGTCTATATAAGACTCGATCGAGAGATAACATCCGACGTGATCTATCTCGATAGATACGGATGCCCAAAATTCTTTGTGCTTCACCCAGATCTTTCATCTGGAAATGGTTCTTCAACCATACTTTTACCGAAGTTAAGAGAGGTATGTCATTCCCAATCAGGAGTATGTCATCAACATACAATATTAGGAAGACAATCTTGCTCCCACTGGTCTTGATATATAGACATGGTTCCTCGAACGATCGAGTAAATCCATTTTCTTTTATCACTTGGTCGAAACGATGATTCCAACTCCGAGAAGCTTGCTTAAGTCCATAAATGGAACGCTTAAGCTTGCACACTTTCTTAGGATGTATGGGATCGATGAAACCTTCGGGTTGTACCATGTACAACTCTTCCTCCAAAAATCCGTTTAAGAAGGCGGTTTTCACATCCATCTGCCAAATTTCATAGTCATGAAAAGCGGCAATCGCTAAGATAATCCGAATGGAACGCAGCATGACCACGGTTGCAAAAATTTCATCGTAGTGCAAACCTGGCACTTGGGTGAAACCTTTAGCAACTAGTCGTGCTTTATAGATATCTTGTTGACCTTCCACATAATGTTTTATCTTGTAAAGCCATTTGCATTGAAGGGGACGAACCTTAGCAGGCAAGTCAACAAGATCCCATACGTTGTTCTCATACATGGAGTCCATCTCGGATTGCATGGCCTCAAGCCATAGCTTTGAGTCGGAACTAGTCATGGCACCTTTATAGGTTGCGGGTTCACTACTCGTTAAGAGCAGAATGTCATCTATGTCATGTTCCTCGACCATACCAATGTATCTGTCCGGAGGAATAGAAACTCTACCCGACCTCCTAGGTTCCTCAGGAATATTAACCGCAGCCGGGATTGAAGGAACTGGTTCCTCCAATGGTTGCTCGGCATTTGGTTCTGGAATCTCCGACAACTTGAAGGTTCTATTACTTTTCGCGTTCTCGAGAAACTCCTTCTCTAAGAATGTCGCACTAGCCGCAACAAATACACGTTGTTCGGTTGGTGAATAGAAGTAATGACCAAATGTTCCTTTAGGATAATCTATAAAGTATGTCTTGACCGATCGCGAACCGAGCTTATCCTCGTGTCTCCACTTGACATAAGCCTCGCAGCCCCAAACCCGTATAAAGGACAAGTTGGGGACCGTTCCCTTCCATAGTTCATATGGAGTCTTGTCAACAGCTTTAGACGGACTTTGGTTAAGTATTAGAGCGGTGAAGAAGAGCATAACCCCATAATGAATCGGCAATACGGTGTGACTCATCATGGATCGAACCATATCAAGTAGTGTTCGATTTCTCCGTTCGGACACACCATTCAACTGTGGTGTTCCAGGTGGAGTTAACTGTAAGACAATCCCACAGTTCTTAAGGTGTTGATCAAACTCGTGTGAAAGATACTCGCCACCACGGTCTGATCGTAGTGTTTTAATCTTTCTACCCAGTTGGTTCTGACTGTTCGGTATTCTTTGAATTTCTCAAAGGACTCACTTTTATGCTTCATTAAGTAGACATAGCCATATCTACTTAAATCGTCCGTGAAACTGATGAAATACCTATAGCCTTCTCGTGCGGTGATTGACATAGGTCCACACACATCCGTGTGTATGAGTCCTAATAGGTCGCCAGCGCATTCCAACACCTTTGAAGGAAATTCGAGTCATCTTGCCAATGAGACATGATTCACACGTGCCAAATGATTCAAAATCAAAGGCCGAGATAGCTCCATTCTGTATGAGCTGTTTAACGCGTTTCTCATTAATGTGTCCCATACGGCAGTGCCATAGATAAGTTTGATCTTTGTCACCTACCTTTAACTTCTTATTCATTACGTGCAATATTTCGGTGGTCTGATCTAAAACATAAATTCCATTCATGGAGACTGCCTTGCCATAAATCATATCGTGTAATGAGAAAATGCAGCTATTATTCTCTATTACAAATGAAAAACCAAGTTTGTCAAGTGCGTAAACCGAAATAATGTTTTTAGCTAGACTGGTACATAATAGCGATTATATAAAAATAACTCAAATCCGCTAGGAAGTCTGGATCACATATGTTCCCCTCGAGACGGCAGCCACTCGTGCTCCATTCCCGACACGCAGTCCACCTCACCCTTTACGAGGGGTTCGATGTTTGAGCCCCGCACATGATTGCATAGATGAGAACCACAACCAAGTATCTAGTACCCAAGTTCCGTAACTTGCATGGTTAATCTCAATCATATGAATAAAAGTAGAAGAAGAAGAAGAAGACATACCAACAGGAGTAACGCGACCTGCTTTTATGTCCTCATGGTATACAGAACATGTACGCCTCCAATGCCCAATCTTGTGGCAATGGTGGCATTCCATGTTACCGGTCTTGCTCTTTGTCGCGCTTGGTGAGGTGCTCGACTCACCAGGCCCACTCTTACCCGATCCCGACTTCTTAAACTTGGCTTGCCTCCTCGCTAGGTCCGCCCGAGCTTTGCCCTTACCCTTGCCCTTGTTTGACACAACGAGAACATCCTGTTTCAGGCTCCCACTAAACTTCATGTCCTTCTCGGTGCCTACGAGAAGGGAGTGTAGTGCATGAGGACTCTTCTTCAAATCATTCATATAGTAATTGGCTCTAAAGAGCGCAAAACCATCGTGGAGTGAATGAAGCATGCGGTCAATCACGATGTTCTCACTGATCTTACAATCAAGTGCCTCCAGTTTCTCAACATTCTCAATCATGCTGAGAATGTGTGGGCTAACCGGTTGGCCCTTCTGGAGTTTCGCCTCAAAGAAGCGACAGGTATGCTCATAGGTCACGATTCTCGGTACTTTCGAGAATTCCTTAGTGAGCGTGGTGAAAATATTGTTTGCACCTTGGGCTATGAAGCGTTTCTGCAAATTGGATTCCATTGCAAAAATGAGTACGTTCTTTATCGCACCCGCTTCCATGACGAAATCGCTATACGTGGCGATCTCGTTAGCTCCAGCCGTGGGGCCTGGGTTTGGCGGGATGGGCTCGTCGGATATTTGAGCTTCCGTCAGAATGGCAAGATTCCGTAATGCCGCCTCCCGTCCGCGAAGTTTGATCCATCATTCTTGATCTAGTAGATCGATTTCATCCGATTCATGAAGATCCGGCCAGGACTCACGGTCCAATGTGGCACTTGGCATTGGGTCGTTCATACGGCCAGCCATTTTGTTATTAGTAGTTTAAATGATCGTGTTCTACACTGAAAAAGAAAGGAAAAACAAAACGAAATAAGCAACTCATCGAGGTGATTTAAGTCTATTTAAAATTCATTTTAACGTGTAGACTCATTGCACTTGTATAATCGATCTACCTCAAGAATTATACAAATGATCCCAAGACTCAATTTCCGTAAATTGATAAGCCAACTGTTTGGCTAGTTCTACCGTTAGAACTCTTGGTCGATAGATTTCCGTAAATCCTATCTTTAGTCCACCATAATCACAGGATCGTACGAGTGACCATAGTGTTGAGATAAAATAGGTCAATCAGTTCCAACTTACCCGATGTAGAAGGGGTCATATTATGCCTACCGACGAAGAAGGGATTCATTGGAGTTTGACCTATAAAGACTATTCTCAATTTTTGGTTATACGAGGAAGATCCCATCAACTTAGTTTTAATTCATTTAAAGTGAACGAAAATCTAGCATTACGTGAATGAATTAACCTAGGTGATGGCTTATTAAGTCCGTGTGACATCTGTATGTCATAGAAAACTAACGCGCAACCTCTACATGAGTCAGTTTTCATGCAAATATTAGGTGGTTTGGTTTTAGGCGGAATATGATGCAAACTATCGTTATGATGAAAAACATAAAACAAAATTAAAACGTAAATAAAAGTCCTAGTGTGGCCTATCCTAGCAAGATAAACATAATACAACTTTGGAATCCACCGTTGGACCCGAGAAGCTTGTCTTGATGTTCCATCTTGATCCATGCAGCGGGAGTGAGCATCCGATCTCCATCTTCGGTCTTCTCAAAATTACAATTTAAAATTTACAAAAATAAACCTATTTACATTCTAAATTAAAACTGTAATTACAAGGAAAAATCCAAAACGGAGATGCGAGATCTCAAAATACAACCAAGACCGTGTTCCATCATTACGGTAACACGTTCTACTAAGGCCACACTAAGTTACAACCGTTTGTAAAATTAAATACGTAATAAAAAAATATTCATGGCATTCAAAAGTAACGATAAATAAAAGATGCATCAACTAAAACAAAATTTATTCGTGACATAATTCCGTAATTATGTTAAATTTATCCAAACCACCTTTTAACGATTAAAATTATGTGACAAAACCGCTTTTATCATCTAAATTCTTAATCCATTACAATTCGTTATTTTAAATCGCTTTAAAAATAACTAAATGGTACGTGTGTGAACCGTTTCACAATCAAGCGAGTGCACAATATCCGTATAATGTATATTTTATGGCCAAAAGAAAATAAAACACAAATTTTTTTTTCTTCACGGCTGGACCGAGAGCAAAACAACAAAAAAAATTTTTTTTTCTTCTTTCAGCGGCGGGACAAGTAACGAATTGAGAGAGCAAAACAAATCCGAAACAAAATCGATTTGACAAAATAAAACCAATTGCAATTTAAACCTAATCCGTGTTAAATTAAATCTACAATTGACAAAACCTTAACATATTGCTATAATGACCGATTATAATAACAATATGCAAAAACAAATCGAAAACAAAACCAAACAAAAGATCAGTTCGGCCGACTGTATACAACATCACAAAACAGTTCGGCCGAACGGTTTTCAAGGCAAAAAAAAAAAATTATCGATTCAAATCGTTTTATGAAAATCACGATGAAAAAATTACGTGGCCTCGCTCTGATACCACTTATAGGGTAATATCCGTATAAAACCCCTTAAAATTAAGGACTATAACGTAATTTATCATGTGATTAATGGTCATAAACGAAAAACAAGAGAAACGATAAAAGAATAAGAATCAACCTCGGGTCCTATGAGAATTCGGCCTAAGAACAGAAATCAAAGTAGATTTCCTCCTAATCGTTGCACCCAAGATCGTCTGAGACTATGCCCCTTGTGCTAGAAATTGCTCTCTGATTGCCTTGCAATATTGAGAGAGCCTTTTGTGAGTTTTCTGATGTGAGATCTAGGATTTCAGAGAGAATGCTCCAAAACCCTAATTTTTCTACAAATGAAAAATGATTAGGTCAAAAGGAGAGAAGGTCTCTCCTTTTGTTCATTTCGGTCGACTGTGAGGTAGCTCGGGGAGGGAGTGGGCTTTCCACTTTCTCCTTATTTAACTCGTGGTCCGGCTCGTTTCGCTAAATGTATATGACGGGTTTTAATTATAAATCGTCACTCGTTATCGGATAATAAAACATCGACTAGTAACATGAATTAGTCGACATATTAATACTTGTCCGACAATGACAATATTGTATAATTAATTAATTCAATATACATTAATTAAATATAATCGTTTATATTCAATTTACGAATTAACTGCTTAATTCACCTTAGCCATTATTATTTAATCCGTATTAAATAATTATCTCAACATCGCGTTTGACTAATTATTAGTCAATAACTCCGACTAACCGCTTAGTCATATTAGGCATCAACATGACTGTATTTTCATACCGTCACATCTCTCAAACGTAACCTATAGGTGTGACTTTTAGGGACCAGATGATCACCGCCATCAGTATGACAATAACGTCAAACTTATCTAGCAAGCCAACCGTTATTGATAAACGTGGACCAACTGATAATAATACAAAAGTATACCCTTTGATCCTTTTAGAGATTTATATGTTATTGCACTAACTGTGGAGGACACCAGCCCCAACAGTATATTGTCTTTTTTTTTTTTTTTTTTTTTTTTTTTGGAAGAGTAAGCTTTCATTGATAATTAAAACTTCATGTCCCTTTACAACATTTTATAAGGTAATGACTCTATCACCTTACTTCTCACATAACATACTCACCCATTGCATAACATGCCTATTGGTACTTATAAAATTCATGCTAGTAAACCTCATTCTCACATCAGTTTTCACTTGAGCTACTAGGATCTCAAGCCTAGTAATAGTTAAATCCAATCTGCTTTTATTCCTACTCCACCAAAGCTGAGTCATCAGGCTAGCTATAATCATGGCAACCCCTATCTTCCTGCCCCTGCTTCTATGCCTCCATGAATCCACCACTCAATACATTGTTGTCTAGGGAGTTGTACAACACACCATCTGCTGACTAGTTCCCTGCACTTGCTGCTATAGATACATTTAAAAAACAAATGGTCATGGCTCTCTTGTTCCAACCCGTATAAGTAGCAAACATTATTCTGAATGATCTGCATTTTCCATAGCCTGTCTTGTGTCAAAAGCCTTTCCTGAGCAATGAGCCAAATAAAGAACTTATGCCTAGGCACAATCCACCTCACTGTCATCAGAGGAGCCTAGGACACCTCTGGTTCATCAGGTCGTAGGAATAGATAACCCTGCTGAACTATGTACCCCCCTGCCATTCTGTGAGTTCCATAGAAGAGATGATGTAAAACAGTCTTAACTTGGCAAATTTTACGCCAAGCCCAACTGCATTTAATGCTTGGTGTATAATTCTTCCAATCACACCTCTTAATATAGACTGAATGTACCCACTTCACCCAAAGATGATCAGCTTTCTGTTCAATCCACTACACATATTTCCCAAGGTAAGCAATATTCCAGTCTAACAGCTTCTTCAACCCAAGGCCACCCTGCTTAATGGGCTTACATACATCATCCCAAGCTACCAGAGCAGGTCCCTCTTTCTATTCAGCACCGTGCCATAAAAATTTCCTACATATAGATTCAATCTTGCTAATGACAGTCTTAGGCAAGATAAAAATCCTAGCCCAGTAAGAATGCAATGTGTTCAAGACAGACTTGATAAGAACCAGCCTGCCAGAGTAAGAAAGTTTCCTAGCACCCATGCTTCTAATCCTGTCAACCACCCTTTCCACCAAACAATGACAGTCCAAGACAGATAACCGTTTAGCTGACACATTCACACCCAAGTATCTGAATGGAAGTGTACCTTGTTTCATCCCAGTTGCAGCTTCCACCTCCTTAATCAGTTGCACATCCAATCCATTACAGTAGAAATTGGATTTAGCCTTGTTCGTAACCAAACCAGAAGCCTTAGAGAAGAAATTAAAGGCATTTAGCATCAACTCAATACTCTTCCTATCACCTTTACAGAACATAATAAGGTCATCAGCAAAACAAAGATAGTTTAAGCTAATGCTCTTACATAAAGGGTGATGTCTGAACATGTTGTGCCTCTGTATGACTCCCAAAATCCTACTGAGATACTCAACACAAATCGTGAAAAGCAGAGGAGATAAGGGATCCCCTTGTCTTAGGCCTCTTTTCTCATGGAAGAAGCCAAAGATTTCCCCATGTAAAGCTATGGAGTAAGCTGGGGTAGTCACACATTGCATAATAAGAGCATGGTTTGATCAGGAAAATCTAAGGCAGTTAACATCTCCTGAATAAAATCCCAATCCACTGAGTCATAGGCCTTCTGAAGGTCTAATTTCATCAATAATCTAGGAGAGCATGCTCTTCTCTTGTACAACCTAACGAGGTCCTGACAAATTAAGATGTTCCCAACTATGTCCCTCCTTTTGATGAACGCACTCTGAGAACCACTAATGATCTCAGGCAGGATATCACTCAACCTATTACAAATTACCTTTAAAAGGCATTTATAAATGGTGTTGCAGCAAGCAATTGGTCGAAATTGGATAACATTTTTAGAAATTTCGACCTTTGGCACTAAAGTAATGACTGTGGCATTACATTGCTTCAATACTTTACTTTTGCTGAAAGCATCCCTTATTGCTCCACTGACATCCTTCCCCACAATGTGCCATGTATCCTTGAAAAACTGACTACTATACCCATCAGGGCCAGGTGCCTTGTTTCCAGGGATGTCAAACATGGCTTCCTTGATTTCTGCATCAGTGAGAGGGGCAATTAATCTCACTCTATGTTCAGCAGTTAGACATTTTACCGTTCTTACAATTGACTGCTTAACACGATCCACATGTTTAGAATCACCTAGAGAGACTTATAGAACTCCTCAAAAGCATTCTTAATGTTATCAGAGAAGAGGCATTCTTGTTGTCTCATGTCTTTGACCCTGTGCACTCTATTCTGACTTCTCCTCCTTTTAATTGCAGAATGAAAGCGAAAGAAGTGTTCTCATCACCCTCGCAGCCCAAGCCATTTTGGCTTTCTGACTAAGATACATATTCCTGGCCTTTCTTAATTCCATTAACTCAGCAGCATAAACTCTTTCAGAATGACACAACTCACTATTTAAAGGGTCTTGTGCCAACTTCATTTGAAACTCTTTAAGAGCAGTCTCAGTAACATTAGTAAGGTTTTCAATGTCACTGAACTGCTCTTTGTTAAGTTTCTTAAACTCTCCTTTGAACACCTTCAAATTAGTGACCACTCTATACATAAGGGTCCCCTGAACATCTGTTTCCCAGCACCTACTCACAATACTGTCAAAGTCTTTAGCTAAAGCGCACATCTTATAATATTTGAATGGCTTTGGCTTTTGTAAAGTTTGACTCTCAAAATTGATTAAGCAAGGACAGTGGTCAAATAATCCCTCAGGAAGAAAATTTGCCACACTGTCAGGGTAATCATTAATCCAATCATCATTCACTAAGACTCGATCAACTCTACTATAAACTCTCTCCCCAGTCTTATGCTTGTTATTCCACGTGAAAAAAGCACCAATTGCCTTAAGATCAAACAACTGACAATCATGAATGACCTCAGCTAAAGGAACAATGTCAGCTCTTGTTACCTTAGCCCCACCAATGCGTTCATCAATACTCATAGCATTAAAGTCCCCACAGACCATCCAAGGGCCTAAGATAGACCTTTGATACTGCCTGAGACAACTCCATAAGCTCTCCCTCTCAGCTGCTTTGTTAAGCCCATAAACCAATGTGAAACAAAAACTCTTCCTCCTAACTTTATCATAAATCTCAGTATGAATGACTTGATCAGTCATATCCTTCACATTAACAGTAAACAACACTGGATCCCATAATAGCCAAATTCTACCTCCACTGTGTAAGCTAGAATTAGTACAAATAGACCAGTTGTCACACAAATTATTCTGAACTTGGAGCCATCTATGACTCTTTATTTTTGTTTCCACTAATCCAAACAAACCAACTTTATTTTGGTTAAGAAACCTCTTTATTTCATATTGTTTATTAATACTATTTAAACCGCGAACATTCCAGAAACCACAGCTACTCATTATCACTTTAGATTCTGTTGCACTCCACTTTTTCAACAAGCCTATTTCGTGTCTTCTGAATAGAATGACTCAAAGCATCCATGAAACTCAGACCCCCTGGAGTAAAGACTCTTCTCTCGCCAGTTTCCTGTCTCATCAGCCTAGTAAGAATCCTTTTAGGCATAGACTGTTCTACCACGGGTTTGAGGACAACCACATGTGTAACAATCCCAATATTAGTTGGAGAAGCACTCTTCTGAGCAGGTTCCTGCACAGGCCTCTTCTGCTGATCTGGTGTTACCACCTTCTGGTTGGGTACCATTTTAACAACCTTCTGATTCCCAGGGACAGCAACTTTGGGCTTCCATATTTTAGTCACAGGTTTAGCTTCCCTCTTTGTGCATTTTGCAGCAGCATGCCCCATCCCTTTACAAGTTGCACATGTAATAAGGAGCCAATCATACATCACCTTGACAGCCTGCTGCTTGTCATTCTCATCAATGAAACCAATCTCAGTAGGGAATTCTTAGTCCACATTCACCTCCACCATAGTTCTAGCATAACCTAAAAAATCCCGATGCTGAGTAGCTTCATCACTCTTAACATACGTACCCACAGCACTGCTAATTTTCCTCAAACATTCAGATCCCCAAAATTTAACATCTAAACCATACATTTTAATCCAGATAGGAACACATTTAACGTCATGTTTCACTAATTCCATGTCAAGTTCACATGCTTTCACAATAACTGGTTTATTATCAAAAATTAGATGACCATTATTCAAAACAATTTGTTGCTTCTCCTTAGTCTTAAATCTTACCAAAAAAATTCCATTAGGCATGAATGCTATTTTATCCACCCCATACCCCTGCCATATCCGTTTTACATATTTAGTAAGTACAGAGCTAGGTGGATGAGCACCTAGAATGTAACACACAACAGCAGTAGACCAGAAATTGATCTCACCAGCAACATCCTCCTTGGTTAAACGAAGCAATGGTTGAACTGGTGTCGTCTGTTCTACCGCTTGTTGAGGGATTGCATCATTCTCCGGTTCATGCTCATCCTCCTCCACAATCAATTCAAGGTCAGATTCGAAGTCGTCAGATGAAAAACGAAGATGTCGTGGGGTTTCCCCTTATTGAATCGAAGATCAACTACATTTTTTTGGGTTTTTTTAGATGATTGTGCTGAAATTGAAGGATTTTTGTTGTTCTTCCTATTTCGAGCCATGTTGCGTCAGAAACGTTAGAATTAGGGAGAATTTCCTCTCTTTAGTTTCTCTCTCATCCTTTTTTTTATATTGTCTTATATCTATATTACAGCTGGGGTAGCTAATCTTCATCTTCCTCGCTATTTTTTTCTGGGTTTGGGGTAGCAGCGGCTACCCCTTGCTACTCACTAGCTTTGCCCCTGCTTGTTGGTAGTAATAAAGAGATCATATGTTAAACTTATTGAGAGACCGTCTATCCGGAGACTTGTTTGTAGTAAAAAGATCATACGTTATGTCTTTTTTTTATTCGATGTAGCACTCTATATGATTACACCTCCATCCAATCATTGTATACCTTTTCTATTTTTATTCGATAATAATGAGCACATTATTATGGAAAATGAGTTAGCGCCACCTGGTGGCGCCCAATCTCGGCGCCACCCTCTCATAAGTAATAAATGTGGACCCCCAAAATAATTGATAAATCCCATAAAATAAGTGGGGACCTCAATAATAAGGAGTGCATGTGAGAAGGTGGCGCCGAAATTGGGCGCCACCCGATGGCGCCGTATCATTATCCATTATTATTTGTCAATATACCTGATACCTCATATTACATGAGGTACGGTGACACGGTGTTTGATAAGTGATAAATTGTACTCCCTCCGTCCCGGTCAATTGTTGTCATTTGGTTTTGGCACAAAGACCAAGAAAAGAGGAAAAGATCAATTACAAAATGACAAGTGGAACAAATTGAGTGTAAATGTTCAAATTACTCATCAAATTCATTCTTAAAATAGAAAGGACAACAATTCACTGAGACACCCTAATATGAAAAATGACAATAAATAACCGGGATGGAGGGAGTATACAATTCCAATCAAATCTAGTAAAGCATGTCAGTTTAACGTTGGCACAATCAAACCAATTCCAACGCTAATATAATTTTCGGTTAAAGCAAATTTGTTATAAAGAAGAAAGCGGAAACTAAGTACGATGATATAATACATCAGATGTAAATTTGTAATTCGGGAAATCGAAATCACTAATCAAAAAAACTTTTACAATCTAATACGGAATACTAAATAAACATATGCATGCTCTATGACTTCTTCCATTCCATTTCATTCCGTCTTGTTGAACCAAACCACCTGAAAAATGCCCTAAATCCTAGAGGACAAGCTCAAAGCAGAAAGAGAAGTATGAATAACAATAGGACTTCGAACATTGTGGGTCCCATCAGATAATACTAATTCTGCAGTCAAACGTCTCCATACAGCTTCACCAGCAACTTTGACTTTAAAGTATTTGGCTTTTTTAACCGGGTTAAATCTTAATACAGAGGGTGAAACTGTCACTGTAACATCTTTTTCACTGACATAAGGCACTGTTATATTGTAAACAGAGTTCGGATCACCCACATTTGTTACCTTTCTTTGAAACCAGATTTTAAATTGACGAAACGGTTTGACTACCGACACCAATGCTGGGTAGTTGAAATCCCTGGGCGGTAATCGGGTTGAATTAGAGACGGGTTCATAGGCGGGTTTACCCGTAATCATACTCACTTTGGTTGCATTGTAGCCAATTCTGTAAAGAAGGGTAACGTAGTCTGTTTTCGAAATATTGTAAACTAGTCCCGGATCCACGGCTAATATCGGATCTATGTGACCTGACCCGAATGCAAATTCTGCTTCTTGATTTGCGGCATAATCCGTATCTAATGACCATGCTACATACAACAAGAACAGGAGAACAAGAGTTAGCTCAAGTGATACCCAGCCATAAAGTTGGGGTTCGATTCTCACCAGCGACATAATGCGCTCATTTGAACCAGAAAAAAAACATACAACAAGAACAACAACATTATCTGATACTCTTTTATGGTAATTTTGAACTAATGAGCGCACTATGTCGCTCATTTGAACAAGAGAACAAGAGTTAGCTCAAGTGATACCCAGCCATGAAGTTGGGGGTTCAATTCTCACCAGCGACATAGTGCGCTCATTTGAACCAATAAAAAACATACAACAAAACAACAACATTATCTGGTAACCAGCCATGAAGTTGGGGGTTCGATTCTCACCAGCGACATAGTGTGCTCATTTGAACCAATAAAAAACATACAACAAGAACAACATTATCTGGTACTCTTTTATGGTAATTTTGAACTAATGAGAGGTTTGCAAAAGACGATTAATTACCGGTAGTCATAAGAGCGGATTTAATAGCAGAAGGAGACCAATGTGGGTGAAATGATTTAACATAAGCAGCTGCACCAGCTACATGTGGGCAAGACATAGACGTTCCGGATAATATCTCGTAACCATTTGGTGTCGCGGCTAGAACTTCAACTCCTGGTGCGGTTACGTCAGGCTGAACGAATCGTTTAATTACAAACAAAGAAGCAAAAAAATGATATTTCAAAGAATAAATTGCGAGAATTAGGGGCTGAACGAATCGTTTAATTACTTTCATGATTTCCGGTAAAATTGTGTTGGGTCCTCGTGACGAGAAGGAAGCCACAGTTATTACTTGAGCTTTGATTTCTGTACTCTTATGAATGGTAGCTTTTATTGACCTGTATGTTTATCGCATTCATATATGATAAGATAACACGAAATTATTCGTAATGGTTAACGTACTACTCCGGTCTGCGGACGTACCTTTTGTTAGCCTTGTAATTCTTAAGAACCTCGAAGTCCACTTCGGGTATCAATGCGTCAGTTACAGAAGATTGGGAAGAGGAATCATCGCCTGTAATTTCGGGGTAAATCAAACCGGCAACAGGCACTCTCGACAGTCGTTCGCTATCGTTACCATTGATTCCGAGACCGTATGATTTATCGCACATAATGATGTTGCTCTCTAGTATTGAATTGTTCAAACAATCTGCAAGGTTACAAATTCTGTACCACAATATAATTTCACAATATTAGCTCAATTCTCGCCCTCGAAACGGGTACAACTCATAGGCCCCGTTTGGCAAACGGCAAAAGCAGATTCATAATAGCGGATAACGTTAGCAGAATACGGTTAGCAGATTTTTAGTAGCAGGTTTGACTATCAAATTAAATTAGCAGATTAAGAAAGGGTGTTTGGTAATTAGTATTATAGGATAATTAGAATGATTTCATGAATAAACTGAATATGCTAATACAATATGCTGCTAATAGCAGCATATTCAAAAATAGTAGATCACATAAAAATAGTAGATTGATTGGTCAACCTACTAATTAGTCCGGAATCTACTAATTTTACTCGATATGTTGTTTACCAAACAGAGCCTATATCATTACGATATATATTAAGAAGTTAGGATTTGGGACTCGAAAACTAGAATGAAGAACTTACTTAGCGTTATCAATGTCACAGTCGGGAGTAACCAAATCCTCGCCATAGAGTACGGGGAGATTGCTTGAAGTGTATCGATTTATAGAGGTACTCTATTTTTTTTTTTTATAAAAGCAAACCAAGTAGTTAGAAGCAGAACAAAATTGTAAAAGAACGTTTGTGGTAAAAACCGTTGTATATACAAGATTCGGAGTTGAAGCAACCAACCAAAAATGGCATAACATCATCAACAACCAGCTTGTTAACGATATGACGGTCCATTTTACTAGCAGCAACAGTAAGCAACCAAGGCGCGACACTAGTCGTTATACCAAATTTTCCATCATTACCTGTATATGGGAATTAAGGAGATGTTAATGCCTATAAATCGAACATTAATGCCTTCTACTCCCTCGGTCTCAAATTGGCGACTGTCCTAGGCAGTCGAATATATTAGTCGCCCGTGAACAGAATTCTTGTAGTGTAACTATAATGTAACCTTGCAAAGCTTTCTACGGAACCTCGAAAATCAATCATTGCATGAATCGCTAAGGATCTATAAGTCGAACATTAGTGCCTTCTACTCCCTCGGTCTCAATCTGTTTTATTTACTTTTTTTTTTTTTTCTGTGTAAGGGGTATTTTAATAAAAGTACAAATAATTAAGACCGAGGAAGTACCTGCAGCATGGACAGTCAGTATATTCTTGTCCATAGCGTGAAAAGAACCGAGAGCAAAGAAATCATCGACCAAGTCAGATGCTAACCCAGAGTGACCCAGGGAGAGGGATAGAATATCGACCCCATCAGCAATTGCATCGTCAAAGGCGGCTAAGACGTCATCTGCAAAGCAATCGATTTCACCACACACCTTGTAAACAGCAATCCTTGCAGAAGGGACAGCTCCCCGAGCTGTCCCTTCTGCAATTCCATCTAAGCTTGCCTTCCTTACCAGCATCCCAGCCACAGTGGATGCCGTGTGTGTTCCATGTCCATCGTGGTCCCTTGCTGTCTTGTCGTCCGTGTAGAATCGGGCCCCTATGATCTTCCTGCCATTTACGGCATTTGCCACATTACCAGCATCTCAACTTTCAAAAACTTGCTCTATTAGTACTTTCTCCGTCCCAGTCAATTATTCATCTTTGTTTTGTTCAAAGGATTTTAAATAACGGTAAATAAATGACTTAGACGGAAATAGTATACGAGACAAAATTAGGAAGTTACTTGTTGCAAGTGAAATTGAATCCTCCATCACACACACCCTTCCACTTCTCAGGGATCGGACCAAGTCCATCGTCATTGAAACTTTCTGATTCGGGCCAGATTCCTGTGTCGAATATACCCACGATCACATCACTTTCGACGTCTAGATTGCGCTTCACATTCTCAGTGAATCCCATGAAATCCCATGATCTTGTTGTATGAAGCTTCAGTTTTTTGTTGGGAAATACGGACACTACACCCTCCATGCCTACATTCACATAATTTTGACACAACTATTATTCGATTTCAATCAACCGTTAGCAACATTATGATTTCTTTCTCTGTTCATAATTAATTAATTTTACCTTGTATTGCTTCTTTCTCTTCATTGGTGAGCTTAGCTGAAAACCCATTGAAGCTCTTTGTATAGGTTCGAATCAACGAGCCGCTTATTGAACTACAAATGTCACAAGATCATCACGATATTATTTTGAATGAAAGAACATAATTTTGTTTTGTAAAGATTATTTTTTTCCTAGTTTCATGATGATATTATCAGTTCACCTTGTTAAGTTTCATTATTGGACCTAATTTGCCAATTGATTTTAGAATGAAATATTCTTAGACTTATAAAGTGTACTTTCTCTGCTCCATATAGACTCTAATAACACAATGTAATATAGTATCGCGGCTCATGGTTATGTTTTAGTATGATGAAGTAAGATAGGGCCTTTATTTGTCAGTTCACTTTATACTCCTAATTTTCTTATATGTGAGTGTCCTATATGAATAGATATATAATTTATCACTTTATAACTTAAAGGTTCTCCCACAATTATTAGTTATTAGTTATATAAGGGAAATACCCATGAGTTTATAAAGTGGAATTTCTCTTCTCCATTATAACACCGTGATATAACACACGCTCAATTTCAAGTTTAATTATGAATCCCCACTCATACCATATGCCTAGAAACCCTATCTTCTTTATATCGATCATCTGTTTTTCTTTTTCATTCTTTGTGAGTGTTATTAGTTAAAAGGTAAATATATAATCGAAAATGCGATAGAGTTTTCTAATTAAGCTACATGATGAGAAAGACAATCACGTTTTGGTCTTTTGAACTTGTTGGAGCAAACTAACATGGTGAGCGGATGGCGAATATTGATCATTGTCTGGTATGGAGCCCATGTACACTATATATTCCTGCAATTTTGTAAATATACAAGTATGATTTCATAATATTCGAGTTACCCAACACAAAAGTAAGTACTTCAAATGAATGATGTATAATATATATAACGAAAAAAACAAGAAAGTGTTATATTTTTATTTAAGGGTTTTATCGAGTTTATATATCAGCCAAAAGATTATATAAAGAAACATGACAACTCACTTGTGCATCTTCATTAGCCTTGCAATGGCTAAACCTTATTACCCCAACAAAACTGAGAAATAAGAAGACATGAAAAACACAAATTTGGTCATTTTCAGTCATGATAAAGACAGAAATTTTGTTGTTTCTTTTCGGTACATATGCATAAAATTTGTTTGTTCAATTAATATGGGAAACATTCCTTTATTTATAACATCAAACAAAAAAACGTTCACCATATTTCTATCCACTTAAAGAACATTAATTCAACTGGTTCAAGAAACAGTAATACTCAATAACATTAATTTAAAATCCTTTATTGCAATCACAAACGTAAAAAGACGACACAAACGTTTAATTCAAGGAGAAATAATTTTTTTAAAAAGAATAATTTAAACAAACCATAATTACCTGGAGTATTTTCAATTTTCCTATTTCCGAAAAAAACCCAAAAAAAAAATCTACTTCCTTTTACTCTATACTAATACTCAGACAAGATGGTTGTAACTTGTAAGACGTACAACGGTATGATCTTGTACAGTGCACCATGTTGAATGATTTCGATAGTAATTATGTTGGACATACAATGGGGCGTAACACAAGAGTAAATTATATACCCTAAACACAAATGAACCACGCCCTCAACAATCATCATAGATTCATAAAAATGAGCGATAAATACACAATGGAGATAGGAGAGTAAATAAAGCTGCTCTGTAAGGCCCTTTGAAAAACAGGCCTCGCCGCCTCGGTGTGTTCTCTATAGCATATAAGCTGTGCACTAAACCTTTTCTTTATAGAACATGAATACTATACCCTTTGAGCCATGTTTAATTCCAAGGGTTTCAAAGCATCTTGAACAATTTCTTGGACAGTCCTGTTTCGTCGACAAACATCTGAGAGTTCCTCAATTGGAACCATAATATTGTTGATATTAGCCCCGGATGCCGCCTGAGATAGTGCTTGCAGGAATCTTGAGCTCTCAATCTCCGTCACAGCTGTTTTTGGAATCAATGACATGCTCTCGTTGGCCCATTCCAAAGATTTTACGCCATAAGTTCTGATTAGTGCTACAAGTGCATATGTTACCTGCATAATATCGGCCAATATCTTAGCTTTACCAAATGTTAATTTTAGAAGTAAATAAAACCACAATTTTTTGTAGTCTAATAGGATAGTATCATCAATGAAACCAGCATACTATTAATAAGCACGACGAAGATGAAGATGAAGAAGAACTCATTGGATAAGCAAACACAATTTTACGATGATCATCACATATACTATTATGCGGATGAACATACTGAATACAGTATTTTGGATAAATAAATGCAATTTTGGTGATCATCGCATATATTATTATGCTGATGAACATAATACGGTGTTTTTCTTGATTTATTTCAACCATGGAGGACTACTTTCATTTTGGACCCATCTCATGCTATAAGACGAATCATTGGAGAGTTGCTGATAGGGAATAATAGTCTTGAGTAGCACAGTGGGTTTTAAGGTTTCAGGGTGAGTATAAGCATGAAACCTTACTCACCCCGAACCTCAAATGAACGTCATCCTACTGAAAACTGTCTTACAGAAACTTTTTTTGTCGATAAAATTATCAATATTTTATTCAAATGAAAATTACCGTTTCAAAACGGGAACTTGGAAGAGCTCCTGTCAGAGATGCAATCAATATCCTCGTGAGAGTTGGCCCCCTGGGAATGATTACACTGTCTCTAATAGGCAAGCACTGAACGCCATCACGTGAATTTGTGAGATCAAAGACATCGGATAAGAACGACAATATGGAATTAGAGGCCTCCCTGCAAGAGTTTATGAGATCAAAAGACAGTTGTCAGACAAGGTTTCAAGAGACAACAACTAAGACATATGTTCCATTAAGATGTCGGTTACAAATTTCAAGCACAACTTTGAAGGGAACGCTCCAGCAAAACACCTGTGTTGTACTGTGATCCCAATCATAGCACAATCAATAAGTGAAGGGAACACCATTGATGGGATGAATATTTGTGGGCAATATCGGATGCATCTTGAAGCCAACAAGAAACAATCATCAGCAATATCTGGTCTGGAAGTAAAATCCTGGCACAAAGTCCAAATATAATTGATGCCCAACACAAAAATCCCTGAATTAAGGAGTGTTACAGTAACTGCAGAACATACTTTAATTGTTGCAAGAAGACTTGCCGTCCGTCTAAAAAGGGCCTCGACTAAATTTTTCAGATATTCCGAACCTGAAGGATCCGAACCGAATATCTGCAACATAAAAATCCAGATGCTGATTAGAAGAGAAAGTACCCAACAAATCTTTGAGAAAGTAGTCCGTCCTATTCTCAGGATATACACCCAATTTCTTTCTTTGGTTAGATTATGGAATTGTCTCATTTCTGATTTTGTCGAGTTTTTAATAGAGTGGTCATTTTGGCCCACATTATCGGAAAGACTGAAATCAAGTAACACCATTTCACTAATTGACTAATACCCCCACCTAATTAACAGACCAATCCCAATAACAATTGCTTACCCTACCTACATGCCTCCTATATATTTGCGCAAAAGAAAATGAAGCAATTCCAAAGTACTTTGTAAAAAAAAGTAATATATACCTTTATGACTTCACTAGAGAGATATAAAAAGCACGGCTGGAGATGGTGCTGATAGAGTCCTTGTATCTCCTCCAGCATTGCTCCAATTGTGACTCCCATGAACCTTCCAGAAGTTCTTACCTTTCAAAACAGATGATAGGATCATGTTTATATTGAAGCATATATAAATTGAAACAAATCCAAGTGAAGCAGAGTATATAAAGCAGTCATCAGCAATGTGACTAATAAATGCACACACAGTGCTAATAGAGCATTAAAGCATGAGAGGATTGTGCTACGTATTGAGCTCCTCTTGGACATGACATTTTCGACAAATTTTCATATAAAAAAAGGTCATTCGTCTATAATTAAACCACATGTATGGTAGTGAAGAAAAAAACAAGGCATGATAGCTATGCAAGCAAAAAGCATATTTGGCTACACTGAGAATTAAAACCAGTCCTCCACCATTTTAATGGTTTACTTTCAGACACAATTCTGTAGCGTCATTTTCATCTTTGTGAATGAACAAGCTATTTTTTAGTACACTACTGGAGAATTTCAATTTTGTTCTGCAATCTAGAAACCGATTCACAAATATGTACTGTTACCATTGTTGATATATGATGAGCTAGCAAACCCCAGTTCCTCTTTGCGCAATCAGCAAGGTAACTTACAGTTCTACTTGAGAAAACAACTTTAGCTCAAAAAGACTTACGGCATATTTGCATGCCTTGCAAAGAGATTCCATTGTCCGCATGTCCCATGCACGCCTGTGATTAAGAAATTTAAACATCTCTGTGGCACACTGTCTAAAGACTAAACGCATCAATCATAAATTTCTGACACTTACGCATCGAAGATGGTTTTGAAAATTGGCCAGAGCCTCTGTATTGCATCTGCCACAGCCTCAGGGTGACTGACATATCTGATATGACAAAAATTCAGTGAGATCATCAGACAAAGGTTTAGGAGTTACAGAGTACAAGTTTAAGCACATTCTTATACCTAAAAATATATGCAAGGCGGTCTATATGAACAGTTAGCTCGCGGGGACCCTTTTGTCCCAAAATAACTGGGCCTTGATTGATCATTTCCTGATTATTCAGACCATAAAGTAACAACTCATTAATGACAAGTTGATGTAGAAGCAAAACACTGCCTTGATAAACTGCCATCTTAAGATTATTAAACCTGAAGGGGAGTGACAACAGGCAGGCATAGTGCTTCCACTGCCTTCTTTGCATGGTCCGGAGGAAGTTCGGTGATCACCATGCTGCATGGCAAAAGACTTGTCAGACTATAGCACAACGCAACACAGACACACTTACTCTCTGAAAATTTCCAACAACGATACCTAAGCGCTTCAACCAAGTGAAGTGAGTCTTCAGGAGATACTCTGAAGTTTCCTCCAGCAGCATACACCGCACTGTTGTAGATATGGAAGAGGCCATCCAAAGATCCACACAGCTTTTTCCGGCAATCTTCATGCAAAATAAATAGTTTTATCATTGAAGAACATGGAAGCAAGATAGATTTATGCATTTGATAGACAGATAAGACCATGATACAAGGAGAAGGCACATCTTTAAAGGATCTCAATGAAGATATCAAAAAAGTTAAAAGAGTTGCCCACATTACAAGTTTAAATGCCAATAACTATTTCAAAGTTGACCTTCATATCAGAAAATATTGCAAGAGCATGTACACCGGCACATCGCTCTCTCTCTCTCTCTCTCTGGACTCGTTTAGAAGTATCCGACACGGGTGCGGTGTCCAAGTGTCGGACTTGGCAATTTTTATGAAAAATGTGCATATTTTGGCTTAAAATGAGGTGTCCAAGTGTCATACCCATGTCCAAGTGTCGAGTGGACATGGTACAGAGGTGGAGTAACATAGCTCTGGAGGGAGAGAGAGGATAACAAGTTGAGCTACAATGTAAAAGGTGAGTCATTCGTTGGATAACTCCCCATTTGCAAAGCCTAAGTTGAAAGAGGTGGCTCTTTGGAGAGTAAGAGAGACCACCTATGTCTGTCATTTTAGCATAGGGGTAATGTTATTGCTATCGTATCAAATCAAGAATGGATTTATTTCCCGGCAATACCAAATCAAGAATGGTATGCCTAAGATCTATATATGCCTAAGATCTATATGGGGAATAACGATAAAACGTCTATAGCAAGCACCAGAAGTTAATGAATCATACCATTACATATATGTCTGAATGCCAACGCAGCAGCCGCAGCAGTATCTTCAGATGTGCTCATACCGCTCATAAGTATGTCCACCAGTGAAGGCAGAATTAAAAGTCCGCTAGATGAAGCATCAAGCCATTTTGAGTATGCACCGATTGTCAAGCAGACTGAACAAGTTCCAACAATTACAGAAAATTCAGGCATGACACTCGTCAATTTGCACGTACAATAAACACTACTAGAAGATGGGCTGTTTGCAATTTCCCGACAAGAGATATCAAATCTGGAGTGTGTTTTACCTGTGTTGAGTAGCTGAGGATGATGGGGAAGCTTCGTAAGCATAGACATTACCTGCAGTGAGTCATATTACCATGATAAGAAAACACTCTATTTGTACATAATGGTTTTCTGTCCAGCAAAGTCGCCATAAATGCAAAGTCCCACCATAGGCATAGGCCTATAGGAGTTATAGTCCTTCCCACCAAATTCAGCCTTCTCATAAGGAACCCAATACTACACTGGCGCTCCTTTTAACAACCATTTTATATTGAACGATTATGAAGTGCAAAAGACAGAAAACCTAAATGGTCTAGAGTACCAATAACGCAATAACTACGATACAACTATCAGAGCTTGTTAACATGATATTTCAATTCACGCTATATATCCTTCTAAGTTGATGAGACATTAGTATCTTAATTACTGGTTAATATTCAATGTTAGTGTTTTTATTAATCTGATCTCACGGAAACGTTAAAGTCAGGCAAACTGGAGAAGTTTTATGAACCTGGGGCATCACTTCCGCCTCCATACTTGGGACACACTCTGATATCGCCCTAATGCAGTACAAGGCAGCCTCAGCTGGACGCCAACCACTGCTTTGGTCATTTCCACAGCTTGACATTGCCTATAGAATCAACACCATAAAATTAAAATAACTAAAAGAAAAAAAAAGACAGAACAGATGCTCTATATAGCTGATAAGCATACTAAAAACTTTTTGCAAGTGTTCCCACAAAATAGAGTCTGTATTCTGGAGTCATATATAATGCATAATCAGACCAACAATAAAAGTTCTGAGATGGCTCTAGACCTCTAGTGTTTGACACAACGCCCGATCTTCCAATTTCTGAGGGGACAGGTGAAACAAACAATATAACGCAAATAGAATTTATGACCAGTCGCCTACCGCATGCTTTCATGATCATTAAAAAAAAGCCTTCTAAGAGAAAAGAAGGCACTACCCAGTCATTTTATCTAAATGGAGGGAAAACTCCAAATATGAGGTGTAAAAAGAAGCTTCTGTATCCATAACAAAAGGAAAGAGAGGGGAAAAAAAGTCGAAATAGTAAATATATACCTGAGCCAGTTTCATGTAAAGTATTTTCAGAACTTTATCGCCACCTAGAACCAGCGCTGCATCAACTAGAACATCCGCAACAGCTAACACCATCAAGAATTCAGATCAGTGCCAACATAAGCAAAAGATAGGCCACAGTAACATGGAATGGATTACTCAATAAAGGTGATTCTTTATAGAAGACACAAACTACAACCACTAGCACTTTTATTTCTCTTTACATATTTGAAGCCGGTGAAAATGAAAAGTCAAACCAAATACAAAATATATTGCATCTATATCTTTTAGCTACTGGAACAGGCATGTAGATACTACGTATGCTACTCCCTGCATCCCAATCATTTGTTTACCTTTTATATTTTTTGTGAGGGGAATTTTAATCAAAGATAAACAAATGATTGGGACGTAGGGAGTATGTACTAATGGTAGAAATTGAATTTTACCATATCTGGTTTGTTTAAAATCTTTAAGGTCCTCTTTTGAAAGCTCCATATAATCATCCGGGTATTGAACCCGAAAACTAACCTGTCAAGGAAAAACAGAAGGCTAGAAATTTTGACATATAGTTATCGGTGTACAGGACAAAGCCACATACTCACATAGTGTTTCATATGAAAACAAACAGGCTAAAACAAGACCAGTGCTTTAGGGAAGAGCAACTGCTCTAACAAAACATACAATAAACTGCAACTTGCTGAGGGAGCACCAGCTGTATGGTTCCCAAAGGAAGTTTTCCTAAAGCCTTAAAAAAGTCAGCACCGAGATTTACAATCACTAAACCTATGTATGTTTAAACACGCTCGGAGAGCAGCTACATTTAATTTCAATAGGATCTAGTGAACAAACTCAACAAAGGTCTTGATGTGTAACCAAAAACAAAAGCACAAAAGGGCAAAACTATTTCAAATACATATAATCCTCAAACTCACCAAGGAGACTAGAGATTCATATGATGAATTAAATATCAGCAATCTCCTGTTCCTCTCGGCTTCAATGGATGGCTCATTACCATAAGATAAATACAGATCCCTGGAACATAATGAACAGATTAGAGATTATCTCCGGATGAATTTAACAGAAGACATCCATTCACTACAGAAGACCTCACCTTTCAATCAAGTAAATTTGTAGATTGTGCCAGAAGTTAAACGTCATCGAAGCAATTTCAAACTCTGTGTGTGAGGTGACTTCTAGCAATGCGTTCACTATCATCATCGCTTCATCAGTACCTGAAAGAAAGTAAATCAAGAAACGAATAAGAAAGCTCAGGCAAGAAAGTCACTAAAAATCGTCAATAATAGCCACGATATACAATATGGTACAGCCACGGTTACAGACTTACAATAGCAATTGTGAAATCGCATATCGGGATGTCAAGGATGTGACGTGACAGATTGCAGCCAATGCAGCCATAATTTCAATAACATTTACCAAATGTATTTAATCCTCGCTTATTCTTAAGATCATTAACTGGAGTTGATTTTCTCTGTTTAAATGTTTATAATTTATCGTCTCACTTGTGGGTTGTGACCATTTATTACAAATATACACCATTTATAAACACATGTTTCGGTGTTTCCCAATATTTATTTCCCAAAAAAGATCTGGCAGTATAGGTCATAAAATATTACTCCGAGCAAGCACCGGTGGTGAAAATTTAAAATACAGGATGCGGATAAAATATAGACATTTTTCGATGGGGTATTATAGAATGGGAAATAACACAACAAAATTGATGGCATTGATGGTGATGGTCATGATGATGATAATGATGATCAAGACGACATGATGATAATGCACCATGTGGTGATAGAAAAGGAACCTGATTGCGCTAAGGAATGAGACAGGTATTAAGATAATTTATTTAATCATTTCTAAGTAATCCAACTTTTAATGACATGAATTAAGGAGTCTTAGAGTCAACACAAACAGCAGACAGCAATGGCAGGAAAGACCAAACAAAGGGTGTATGCTCACCAGTTGCAATCAGTTTGACATATGAATCACCCATATCAGCAAACAAACGACCAATGGCTTTCACATCTTCCTCGTCCTGGTGGCATAAAAACAAAAAAGAAAAAAACATCGGAAGTCCATTGATAAAACACGTAAATATTAAATTAGAACCTCTATCAATAATACAAAAAATATAAGGGCTTATTCAAAACTATATCGAACTCAGAATGTGACAAAACCAAATATATCATAGATACGGAAGAAGGCACCGTCACGAATCATAAGAATTCCTCTACAAAAATTAAAAGTAATTCCAAACAGAAGGCACAACAGTCAAAACCACACATATAAAATGACAAAGGTAAGATTACCTTTGAACGGTCATTAAGCAGAGGCCTTAGATTCATTACGTGAGGAACAATGACTTGAATTAACGGTAACTGCACAGAAGCATCAGAAGAACTTCCGGCTGCGGAGCAATGGATCAACTCCGAAACAGCTACAAAATCAAAGAAAAATTCCAAACAAGAAATTTACTCAATAAGGGAACACAGCAGCTATGGCCTCCAACAGTACAGCATCAAGTTACAGAAACCCAAATACTCGGTCCAAAATATTAGAAATTTAAAAAAAATTACCATGTCATAAATCAGTCACCCATATCTGTAGCAAATTTACCTATGGTCATGCCTGTGACTGGTTAGATAGGTATAGTTGCTTCACAAAGATTGGAGTAGATCCACAAAAACCAGACATCATAGCAAGATTGTTTCGTCAAAACAAAAAACCAACACCAAAAAAGACAAAAAGCTAGCCGACATGGTGGAAAATAAATAAATTTGGTAACAATTTAACTTAGAACCGGGCCTGAGTTTAAACGACAATAAAGACAAAATAATAAAATTAGAAGAAAGTATATTTGTTGTTTAAAACATATAACTGTCATGAAGTCACAAGATCAGGATGTACGCTAACGGGTAGCCTTCAATGTGCATAATGAGTATGACTTAAATAATGTCATGGAAATTAGATGGGTCCTCAAACCCTGGATTAAAGGAAGAGGGTGGGATATATTCATAATTGAGCGAAACGAGAAAAGAAAGAAGTAGCAGAAAAATTATACCATTAACTGTAGCTTCAGAAAGGATATCAGAATTCAAGCTAGAAAGAGCTGTAAGAGCCAAAGGATGAGAAGCAAGAACAGATGGAGAAATCCTGAAAGAAGAAAGGCACCAAATAAATCTCTAAAACAACTTCGAGTAAATAAAGAAGGTTAACGCTGGCATATTTGTTCATAGGGTGCAATCCCTCACCCTTGTCTCAAGCGGAGCCAAGAAGCAAATGCCTCAAGAACCTGGAAAGCAATCAGTTCCAAAGTACGAAAAAAATCAGAAGGAGCAACGGTTTCACACCTATCAGCGAATAGACATAACTGACAAAACAACTTTTACATAACTCAATACACGAAAATGAGTAGATCAGGCAGATGATTCAGTGAAGAGTGCTAAGCAACAGAGATTAACATATAATTTGCTGAGAAACACAGAACAAACCAGTACTTCAAGGACATGAAATTTGAAGATAAACCAGCCCAAAAACCTTCGAACTTAAATATTGAACATTAGATGCCACACTAAAAATAGAACCTGCTCCTTGAGTTCACTGGCATTCAAACAAGCAGTCAATAGGCTGAAAGCAACCTCCATGGCAGAAGTAAGCTCCTTCTCAAACTGGCGACGTCTTTCAGGACGGGCTGATATTCTATAATTAAAAACCTCCTGTTTCCATGCGCAAAAAAATTTTGTGAATGATTAGAAAATGCCAAATTAATACATTAGAAAAAAAAAATTGAGAATGAATGTAGTGAAAAGATAATCAAAGAGTAAGAAGCGTAGGAGCGCTGCTGCCTGAAGTTCGCCACCCACATTAGGTAAACAAGAAGACTACTGAAGTGCACTTAAAATTAAGCTAAGGATCCAATGCCAAAAAAATTCTAACGTGATTATTTCTTCAAATCACTACAGCTACAAGAACTTGGTAAAATTCCTGCTCCAAAACAATTAACTAACCATCTCTCTCTTGGCAAGATCAAGGTCAAGACATAGCAAATACTGATTGATATTTTTCTGAAACTAGAACTGCCCATATTAAAAGACACAATAAGTTTTGAAACATCAGAAGGCAAAACAGTTTGTTTAGGTATAAAGTATATCAGGTGACACTTTCAATGAAATGCACAAAATCCCCTGGCTCCTCGACCAAAAATGGTTTTATCGAAAGCAAAAATAAGTCGAGGTAACACACAGGTAGTAGTAATCTACATACCTCGGGTAGAACCTTCAACAGCTCTAAAAAACTTGGAATACATTCTGGACGAGAATTCATTTTGTTATTCAACCAAGTCATAACTCCTCCATCTCCCCAATCTTGTACAGAGACATGAACAGCCAATGCAGCCACTGCAAGGCTAATCTAGAGGTCCACATAAGAAGAAATATCGTGTCACTTAGAGAACTATATAGAGAAACATGATGATCTCTATTCTGATTTCCAGAGCATATTCAAACAATACCTGGGTTCTAACTTTAGGAGGTCCGTGGTAAAATTTCTTTAGCAAGCTCTGCAACAGACAACACCACACAATAAATGCATAACTATACAGAACTACTGTCTTATGCATGAAACTATGAAACCCCAACATATTTGATAATTGATACATGTTATAAAATTGACAAACGGAAAGGGGAAAAATTATAACGAAAAAATCCACAGTAGGATTGGCAAATTTTGAATAAATAGAGTTTTCAAAACTCAAAAGGTTAACATGGAAACTTTGTAAAACTCGTAGGAAGGGTTTCATTGTATTTATCGTTATGTTCGCCTAGAGTTGTACAATCAACCCTTGATTCGAACAAAATCATATGCTATACGAGTATTTCTTTATTCATCTCCAGGTAAATTTTTAGCTCTAATATCATTTTTGTTTCTTTATGTGATTAGCTACATCTACATACTATTCGAAGATTTGAGTTAATATACTAAAGTGGCCCAAACTGAAAATTCAAGCTGTTTTAGATTTTAGTGTCCAACATACAGAAAAATATTGGTGGACAACTAATATTAACTGGACATACTATATTTAGTAAGCACAATCAACCATTTATGGCATAGTCACTTACATTCAAAGAATCCCGTAAAGGACGAAAAGCTTCAATAGGAAGCTCTTCGAAATCCCTTTGTACCTAATTCATGAAGGAAAAAAAGATTTTACAAAAAGGTCAGAGACATCCTACGACTCAAAAATGAACTCTTGTGTGAGAGGACGTGAAAAGAAAAAGACAGAATTTCATACACGATACCTTGCTTCTTAAAGTTTGTGAGCAAAAGATTAAAGTTTCCAGATTGCTAGTTGGATCATGAAGCAGATTGTCTGCAACCTACAACAAAAGATAGAGAGTTACTCCCTCTGGCACAAAAAGATAGAATATTTTACTGAACTTTTCTGCACAAAAAAACTTGCATGTTTGTCGAAAGCATACTAACAGCTTCTTACGGGAATAACTGGAAACATAAAATCCTTTTCGTTGTACAAGAAATAATACTCATTTGCTCATAACTGAAGCATCCATTCATTTTTATTACTAGGTTCAAGCAGCTCAAAACTCAAACTTCTCAAATTTGAGTCAGGCTGGGAAGGATCAAATGATAAAGCTCTAGTTACCCTTCCTGTTTCCGATTTAACTAATTATAAGTGAACGAGTCACATTTGGTATCATTCCCCCCCCCCCCCTCTCTTCTCTGCGCGCCTTAGGGCGAGGCTCTTTATAGGCGTTGAGGCAAAATTATAGTGGTGATGAATACAAAGAAATATCTTATATACGCCTAAATGACACATAGCAATATAAAACCAATAGAATCATGAGATTATACGCAGTAGTTGTCAATGAGTATAAGACCTAAATACCTAGTGGAAAAACAATGAAGTAAGTCAAATCGACGTACTGCACGTCTGTCACTAATAAAATTGTTATATTGCATGTCTGCACAATGGTTATGTTTCCTTTTCCTTCCCTATCTTAATTATACAATCCTTTATGTTATATACAACAGCCGGAATAAATGTGGTAACCAAGCATTCGTGTTTATCCTATTCAAGATAAGACAGCGATATCATGAATATGTTTAATCATACAAACCAATTAATACCAAAGATTACTCTCTCAGGAAGAACCGTCCCGCCAAAATCTATTCCTAACTAAATCAACAAAAATAAAATCTACAACATATCATAACGCAATCACCGAAATAACAAAATAAGAAAAAAAACTAAACATATCATTACTCAATCAAAACAACTTGATATTCGCTAATTTGAAAAAAATTCAAGCTATTTCATAACCTAAAGTCCTAAACATAGCACTCATTAAGCACCGTCTTAACCTATTTTTTCACCATCATGTAGCATATACGTTAGTGCTATTCTATGACTAAACAATAAACGTAGAAGCTAATACATATCATAGTTCCATCACAATTATAACCAAAAAAAGCTAAACCATATCATACTCGATCACGGTGACTTTTTTGTCATTTCAAAACACTAAAGCTATTCCATAACCTAAACATACCACAAATTCTGCAGTGCCTTAACCTAATTATTCATCACTATAATCACTCAAATGCATGTCCTAAGTCACAACTCAATCACACTTACAGGTAAAAATAACTCCTTTAGCTAAAACATATCATAACCCGATCACAGGGAGTAGATTTTCGTCAATTCAAAACATATGGCTATTCCATAACCAAACATACCTCACATATTGCACTACCTCAACCTTTCATCATTACAATTAAGCAAAAGCATATCATCACTCGATTAAAATTTGAGCAAATAAAACCTAAAACATATTATAACTCGATCACAATAACTTGTTTTTCGTCATTCCTAAACATTAAAGATATTTCATAACTTAAACATATCGCACATTGTGCTTTACCGTAACCTATTTCTCACTAAATTTAGCAAATGCATATCATAACTCGATCAAAATTACAGCAAAAAAAACCTAAAACATACTCCCTCCGTCCCGGTCAATTGTTGTCCTTTGGTTTTGGCACAAAGACAAGGAAAGGGAAGGGGGCCAATTATAAGATGACAAGTGGACCAAATTGAGTGTGAATATCAAATTGCTCATCAAATGCAATCTTAAAATAAAAAGGATAGCAATTGACTGAGACACCCAAAAATGGAAAAGGACAACAAATGATCGGGACAGAGGCAGTAGTATCTTAACGCCATCACAACGACTTGATTTTCGATAATTCAAAACATTAACGCTATTCCATAACCAAAACATACCGCACATTGTGCTTTACCTTAACCTAATTATTCCTCTCTACAGTTAAGCAAATGCAAATAATAAGTCGATCAAATTACAACTAAAAAACCTAAGGGGGTGTTTGGACGACTTGATTTTCATCAATTCAAAATAAGCTATTCAAACAACCAAATTTGGGGGTTTCCTCCCATTTTCAAACCTTAACCTAATTTCTCATCAGGACAATTTTGAAATGCATGGGTATCAAACTAAAATGAACAAAAATATAAAAAAATAAATTATAGCATATTATAAATTCAATTTTTTATATACAATTAAATAATCATTTTAATGATTTTATAAAATTGAAAATTAAACACACGATATTTTTAAGTACCGCATTTTAACTTAATTGAGGTTCAAACCCGATAACCAAAAATGAAACAAACATAACTCGATCAAAATCAAAATACAAAAACTGCTCGAATTCCAAACAACTCCTTAAACAAACACCCCCTAAAACATATCACGACGACTTGATCGATTCAAAATTGAATTCCACAAAAAACATAATCACATTTTCCATTACCTTAACCTAATTTCTCATCACCAAATTTGAAAGCCAGCGATCAAACTACATTCAAAAAAACTGCTCGATCACAACACTTGATTTTCGACAATCCAAATTCCAAAACATTAAAGCTACTCCAAATTACCGAAATCTAAACACAGCTCACATTTTGCAGTACAGTAACCTAATTTCTCATCACGATAATCAATCATAAGCATATCATAACTCGATCAAAATCAAAATACAAAAAAACTGCTCGAATTACAACTCCTTAATTCAAAACAATCTAGAACGACACAAAGATCGTAAAATTGAATTGAAAAATTTGAGAATGATACTACCTGTCAAGCATCAAGAGTGCGCTGAAAATCTTGAAGCCAGCGATCAGCTTGCATACGAACGACGTCGTCTGGATGATGATAAAGAGCGTGTAAAGCTTCTTTCACTGTATTTTGAAGCTCCATTGCTGCAATTTTGCACTTTCTCTCTCTAAATTATGAATGAATTAATAGCACAGTGAGTTGAAGTGAAGATAGAGAAAGATCGAGGGATTTTCTACTTTGTGTGTATTTTTGAAATCTCTTATTTGAGGATGATTTGTTCCGTTTAGTACTCCTTTATTTATGATATGATAAACGGGCAATCTCATGTAAAATCGTCTCATATCAAATCTCTAATCGTTATTATTGCCGTTGTTAATCGATATCGTTATTGATATTGTGAATGTTCCCATTTTTCGAATTGTTCTTTTATTAAGTTCGTAAGAAAAGTTGTTTTGTTTGTTATACGAAAGCTTTATTCATTGTATATTTTTTGGTTAATAGTCCGTTTAATGTGATACGTAGTATTGTTTGTTTTGTAAGTTGATATAATTATCTTACTTTTTCTGATAAAATTATGAATATTTTCATATATAAAGTGGAGATTTTATGTTTCACATTGTCTTTTACTACTTGCTCATTTTCGTTGGCTTTGTGCACGAAACAATAACAAGTACTCCCTACGATTTATCGGGTTGATTAGCGGAGTATAAGAGAAAGGAAATTATAAATGAAGGGATTTTATTTTTGCCACTAAGAGTTAAGATAACAAGGTGTGTGAAGTGGAGGTATATTGAAGGAGTGATTGTTTACGGTTTATTTAACATGTATTTGGAAACAAGAGTCAGCGTGTTAGCTCAAGTGATAAGAGTTCTTTTACTTCAACTATGAAGTTGGAAGTTCGATTCTCACCCGCTACATAAGTACACTCATTTGAACCAAAAAAAAAAATGATGATAAAGTTAGTGTTTCTAATGCATTTCCATAAAACCATTTGCGTGTTGTTCTATATTTGAAAATACTATAATGTGCTGGAATTTTTAATAACAGAATATTAACTTTGTATAACTTAATTATATTTGTTACTTTATTGTAATCACAATTGTTGGTAAATGAGACCCTTCTCGATGTTTTTAATGCATAAGTATGATCAACCATGATTGGAGTCAATAGACTTTAAAATAAAGTGCAAGATTCACCATAGATTCAACAAATGACACTATGTAGTAGTAGAAGATTGACAGTAGGTATTATGATTTTTTCTTATAAAATAAAGCACAAGATTCAACATAGATTACAAGATTTACAACAAAGAAATTAAATTCAACCTAGAAGCATAATTTACGAGACATATTTCTAAAAATCACTTTGTTAAAGTCTCTTAATTCACGTTAACCAAAGAAGGTCATCCTAAAACCAACTCAATTCACCATATACTTGTGTAAAATCGCCGCACGTGACCATTTGTATATTTTTGCAATCATAGATGAAGAGATCGTGCTCATAAATGGCAGAAGACAAACTAAGCAAAAAGAAATGAACAAACTTTTTCCCACAAGGCAAAGTGCCAAACAACTGAAAAAACTAATGACCCTTATTTCTCTTAACCTACACCAACCGTGCACATTAGCATCTTCACCAATCTCTACACCTTCATACTTTCTTAACCTGCGCCATTCATCACAAACCTCCATTAAAATGAGCTCTACTACCACCACCATTGATGGAATCCATGCTTCTACTGCTGAACTAGAACCCATTTTCAAGGAGAAAAAGATTCTTAGATCTAAAGTTAAGAAATCTCTTAGAGAAATGACCCCTTCTCAACGTTCTCATGAAGGTTAATTGTTTGATTATCATGTTTTGGTTCAATTTTTTTTGGAAAAGATTGCATTTTTGTTGTTGTTATAATGTGTGTTTGAATTGGGGTTTTTGATTCTTGATGAATTGATTGTTTAGTTGATGTACTTAGATGGGTGATCATTATAGTGGCGGAATCAGGATTTGTATTTAGGGGCGGAACTAGTAATGAAATAAGGTAAACGGGAAAAGAATTGAAAGTTTTGAGTTAAAAGTTTCGATTTTTTTCATTGCCTAGAAGGGCGACTGCCTTTGCTAGCCCCTTTAGTTCCGCCACTAAATTATGGTGAAATATGCTATTGAAACTGGTGTTTGAGGTTAAGAGATAGTGATTGTAGGTTAAAGAAATGCATTAGGATGATTTATGGTGCTGAAACAAGTGAAAAAATTGTGCTTTATTTTTGTACACCAATGCACTTTAGCATCATCACCAATCTCTACACCTTTGTTTTCCTTAACCTGCGCCATTCATCACAAACCTCCATTAAAATGAGCTCTACCACTACCACCATTGATGGTAGTTGTTAGTGGATGGCTAAAGTTAAGAAATAATGGAGGTAAACAAATGGACCCTAAAGTGGAAGGTTATTGGATAAATGGTTTAGGTAAACAAATTTTTTTTTGGAAAGATTGCATTTTTTTATTTGTGAAATGAACTTTTGCTGAAATTGGTTGGTTTGATGTAATTGGGTAATCATCTACTCCATTTTTACATATGAGTGTATCATGCATGTGAATTAAGGGGTTGTGTTATTGGTGGCATTGATATATTGGGATGGAGAATCCAAGGGGAGGGCGGAGGTGACCCTGGAGTTGAGATTTCAGACATTGTTCATAGTTTTAAATGTTTAATCAGATTAGGATGTGTAGGTTAGCAATATCTAACCGATTAGGCTACTTAGCTGGAAATGTCACCGAGTGGCAAGTGTGAGCTAGTTTAGGTGGTAAAGTCATTCAGTGATGCTAATTGGGTTTGAATCTTGTAGTCATTAGAAGTGCCCTTGTGGCTCCCTTTACAAAAAAAGGTAACTGATTTGAGCTGTTTCCGAGATCATTTAAGACTTCGTAGATGTTAATTTTCCACTTAAATGCAGAAGGCTATGGGATAAACTAGACATAATTCCTCTTTGGTATGTGATTTTTATTAGGGGAGGTTTGTTGTAACATCCTATGTCTTCTCATATTAATGAGGTGCTCAGCTTGTTACACTGAAACAATCAAAATCGGAGTTTTGCTGCATTGCTGATACTTTGGGATTGGTCGCAATAAGAGTAGCCTCTAGAGCGTTTGTAGAATTCGCGATGACGAGGTAAAAATGCCATCACAGGCAGTAGTTTTTGGGCTTTAAGAATAAAGCAGCAATTTTCGGGCTAATGAGATTGTGAGTGGCTGAATATCTCTACTATCTAGTCTTCAATATATGTTGATAAAAAAAAGTAGACTGTTGAAGTTAGTTTCTGTTTCCATGGTGCTCTCTTTGTTGTGATCGATAGCTGTCAACGGCTGGGGCATAGAAAATAATTTGATTTTTAGTTATGAAACAAGCACCAGACACTCATGTTATCTGCGGCACTAAAGCTTGATTGCTTGAAACTTAGATATGGGGTGCAAAGCTTGCGAATGTTGGCTTTCTATTATTTGATCTCAGTGACTTGTATAATTGCACGCCTCCCTTTGATAGCAGTAATTTGTTCCCTGTTTGATCTTTCATTTGTTTCTGTTCAGATGATGTAATTCAACGTCTGGTACTGGATGCTCCATGGTTGAAGTCAAGCAAAAGGTTATGTGCTTATATTAGCTGCCGCCCCTTGCGAGAAGTTGATACATCTAAAATCTTGGCAGAGATTTTACAGAGTTCAGACAAAGGTTTGACCACCATCTTTGAGCTCCTGATTAACTAGTTTAAGTTGCTCTATGCCTCTAAGTATAGTATAGTTGTTCATGCAAATATCTGTAATCTATCTTTGCTTTATTTACGAAGATAGCTCCTTTGGAGTTATATTTTTCCTAGCAAATATCTGTAATCTAACATTATGCTCAAATTAGCATTTTCCATGTTAAGTGGAGCCAAAGATGTACTATTCTTTGGCTTTGGATAATGATTTGTGACGGAAGTAAAACAGAATTGACTTTCTAAACTGGTAGCGCTTCTTCCTATAGTGAAGTACTGCCTCCATTCAAGCAGATTCACTACAGTTTCTCAAAATCCTTCATATATTGAGATATGTACTGAAATTGGTGGAACAAAGATTTATAGCAGTTACTTGATGTAGTTCTTGTTGCAGTTTTTCATTATTGGTCATCCGAAAACGTCTCTATGCGGGTTACGTAGGCGTCAGGCTCCATACGCCCGATCCCACTTACCACACCATTTTCATCATGTTGTCGTGCTCAAATTATTCATCTCGGTCGGCCTATATAACCACCACTCACCTTTGCATTGCAATAGATTTTATTTGTGATTCTAACTCTTTTGACACGTGGTAGATAGCAATAACTGATGAAGAAACTGATTGATCAACTCAAAGTGTTCCTCTTCTCATTGACTATTCTAAACTTCAGTTTTTGCTTTCAGATAGTGGTGATAAACTAGCTGAGAAAAAGCTTTATGTTCCACGAGTGGAGGACAAGAAATGTCATATGCGGATGCTTAACATAACTGGCATGGACGATCTAATTGCAAACTCGATGGACATACTTGAGCCCGCTGGAATAGATAGCCACGGAAATGAACGTGAAGATGGTAATGCATATTTTAGACCTTGCTTGCTCAAAATCATAATTTATTGCTAGCTGTTTGGACTCTGAAATGATGTTTGCTGTCGCATTTGCTATGTGAATGTTTCACTTTCTGCTAATGATAAATTAGGACTTTGTTTCTCACAATAATGTCAATTATAAATTTCTTATTCTTCTTTTCCCGATTGAAATTTAGAAGTTGCTAAACTTGAGCTATTGCTAATTGTATATTTCTAATTGCAGTTATGCAAACTACTCAACCAGTTGACCTCATGATATTACCCGGTATTAGCTCCTTCACTGACTCTCCTAGTAACAAATATGTAAAATTTTTGTAGTTTGATTTTTATTTTTTTATTTGCCTCTAAAACTCTTTTTGCAGGACTTGCATTTGACAAATCTGGAAGGCGCTTAGGCCGTGGTGGAGGGTATGTTTTCAATTTGAGCTGACTAAGTGTCTTATGAAAAAAATATTTTCGGTTGATATAGCTTATTTTTTTTCTAGTTTGTCTTGTGTTTCTAGTACTATGTACCTGTGGACTCCCCTTCTTTTTCTTTTTTCTTTTACACTCTTCTCTTTCACTTTCCAACCCTTTTTGTTAGCTCTATCCGTATCCATCTTAGACAGTTCTTGGTTTACATTTGATGGCGATGGCTGTATATGACAATTCATATTAGCTGTTCTCATATCAAGGGTCCGTGAAAAATATCGCAGTACAAGTCATCAGTTAACTGCAGTACATGTATATCAAGGGTGAAAAATACCGCATAATTTAGGTCCTTTTTCAATTTTTTAGTATTTCACTGCTATATATCATGTTAAAAACTCACACTACAATCTTTATAGCCATCACCATGTTCTCACTTACTATTCCTAATTGGATTTTTTTGTATCTTTTGAAGATACTACGACACTTTCCTGAGCAATTATCAACAGCTTGCCAATGAGAAGAACTGGAAGCAGCCACTTCTTGGTATGTTCTTAATTCCTTTCTGTGATAACTCTTGTAGTAATTGTACCTAAAAATCGAGAAAATCATCTGGTAAATTCATTTCTTTTGTCTATGTCATGTAGTTGCTTTATCATATTCTGTTCAAATTTTGGAGGATGAAGCTATTCCAATCACGCCCAATGATGTTGATATAGATGCTTTAGTATCTCCCGCCGGCATCATTCCTCTCACCTCAGCAGCTCTTCACAGGTATATCTTAGACTATTTGAATCATGGATTATCTATTGCTTTATAGATCTGGCCAATACCACGTCAAAATGCCGTCATGACAACCTTCTAAATCTTAAAAAACCGGTCGCTGTCCTGTGTCATGACAAAGACACTCATAAAACCTTATATGGAGTATGAGAATGTCTTACAAGAGAGGAAGATCGTAGCATTGGTCCTGATAAGCCCCAGTTTATTGCCTCTTCTTCGGAACAAAAAGAAGTGGATGATTAGGAACACCAAAGTACACAAAGGATTCGTAATAGAGATTATCTAGAATAAAAAAATTAGAACGGATTTTAGAGACCAACCGATTAACTTTGTAACTAAATGAGTAACACGAACAATTTTGGTTGGTCTCACCACCACATGTGGGAAGGTTTATTACAGTATGTACTACTTATGAGTATTAGATTTAATTGCCATGATTTGAATGTGCAAAATTATATCTTAGCCTATAAACTGTTGCAGGATGGAGCATGGCATCTGAAATTGCTCCTGAGAATTATTATTTTTGTGTTATCAATGGTGGTGTTCCAATTCATTGAACGAGTTTGGGATTTGGGAACCGGACCATTGGAGATTCTTTCAAAACCACATGATGTCTTGACCCAACAACATGGCTTACTTTACCTTTATGAGGTTCCTGCCTTTTGTGCTTTTACTGGTTTGAGTTATGCGCGTTGTGACTCATGCGAAGATGCAAATTGCTAGAAATATAGCAGGAGATTCCGAAGGATTTAGGCGATACTGGTTTGAGCTCCGTGTGTTGTAACTCTATGTCGAGATTGCTTTTACAATTTTTTGAACAACAATTAATATTAATATTACCTCTGGGCAGAGAATGTGCAGTACTGCAGTGTATTCAACATTTATTTAGTCAAAAAATAGTGCAGTGTGTCTCAAAGAGGTTTAACTGAGTGATATTGAACTTCCGTGCAATAAGTTCTTCGAATACGTAATGATCTTGAACTGTTTATCAAAGACAGACGAAGGCACATATTGACATCTGCAGGTTGAAGTTGGGTTTGGAGTTTAAACTGAGTGTTTAGCAAGGCAGACTATCGAGCTTCAACGCAATAACTTGAGCCTGTTATTATGATGCCTTGCGATGTTGATCGGTGAAATTACCATACTACGACCTGTCAAACCTGTAGAACGAGAACTGATAAAAGGCTGGAATTTTAAGAAGCGTAAATATCTCGGTTACATAAATATTCATCAGTTCATACAGCGCGAATGGCCCAAAGGTACAGGGGATACTTTCTACAGCTGACATTCGTCGTACTACAAATCAAGACACATTGGTAACTATAGAATCACGCATCTAAAACAATAGTGTATCTTGCATGATTATGCGATACAAAAGATTTCTAACTGTAACAAGTAACAGAGTTAAGCTGTTAAAAACTTCCATATAATAGTATATGTAACCAAACTGATCGCGGTCCTCCTGCAGCTGCTGAGCTGCATCGCTTGAGCACTAAACATCAATCCACTCGAACCAGATGGCTGTATACCAAGCTGATTTACCAGAAATATTCATTTACCCTGATTAGTTTTAGTAGTTAAACAAATTGAGTGGTACCTGAATTAGCATTGAAACAAGAAACTTTGGATGGGTTTTAAAAATCAATTAGCAATAAGCCAAAATGATGTCGAAAAGTTCAACATCTCCAGTTGATGAGCCGTAAACTGAATAGGACACTGCATTAGTTTCAGAGGATTGAGTTTAAGATTTCAAACTCAAAAACATGATAAGTACTCTTATTGTGACAGTGTCGTAGGTTTAAAGACGAAGATATGGTAAAACTTACATCTTTTGCATGAAATCCAGTAATAAAGGGCATCAATCTCCACTGCACTGTAGCTAGCTTCATGGATAAGAACTGCAATATAAAATAAATACAGCAGTAATTACAAGTCGCAATGCTTAAACAAATACTACAGGTTCAAGCCTTTTTTCTAGCCTAGTGATGGAATCCATGTTGAAACAACGACAAGGATTGAGTTCGTCAAAAATAACCCCGGAACAAAGAAACACCCAGTTTTCAATGAGGGAAAAATAAAGAGTAACAATATAACAGATTTAGTTCAAATTCAAAGATCAATGAAAACATCAAAAGAGAATATCAGAGAAGGAATTCATACCTGCTTCAATGTTATAGGAGTTTCAATAGTTGCTTTAAACTCCACCGCTGAGGTTGAAGAATGAAAGTCGCTTTCTTTTTTCTGTCATTTGGAAATAGGTCACCAGTACGACTCCAATACCGTGCATTTTAAAGTAGGACACTACTGCGCAACTCCAAAAGCTGGTTCACCATACCGACAGTCCAGGCCTCTTATGTAGCACTGTTACTTGCTTATTGGAGTTCGACCACCTAAGCATATGGCTGATGTCTAAAATAGTCATTGCGCATAACCAGCACCGGTCCCACTGCTTGGAAGTAAGCCACTACTAGCCATATCACTGAGAATATTAAGCACCTCCTCCATGTTTCCTGCTTTATGGTTAACCTCAACAAGGACTTTAGCAAGCTCCGCATCAGTAAGTTTACAGCTTCTCAACACATTTTCCAGAACATCTCCAAGCTCCATGTTCATCTCTTCTTTAGACAGTGATTTAATCAATGCAAGGATGGTTACGGTATGGGGAATGAAACCAGAATGCACCATCTCCTTATACAGATCATATGCCTTGGATGTATTCCCCCACTTGGAATGACCATGTACAAGCACATTGTACACGGCTTCAGTAGCCTTTTGGCCTCTCTGCAGCAAAGATTCAAAGACTCTATCTGCTTCATTCATCAAACCCTTCACGCAGAAACCTTTCAGAAGGGCCGCTGCGTTGCTAAATTCACTGTTTCCACAGCTTTCTATCAGTGTGTCGTAGGTGACACCAGCAGGGACAGAATCCTCATAGAACATCTTGAACAGTAGCCTCTTTGCTTCCTTGGTACGGGATTGTTTATTAAGCCCGTTTATAAGTACACTGTACGTGACAACATCGGGAAGGAGACCATTTTGGATCATTTCATCATGCAGATGAAAAGCTTGTCTGATATTACCTTGCTGACAGTAGGCATTTATTAGTGTTGTGTAAGTGACTTCATCGGGTGGCAAAGCTAGACGTAACATCTCTTCAAAAAGACCACAGGCATCGGTAACCTTGTTTTGCTGACATAGTCCCTTTATGAGAGACGAATAGGTAATAACATCTGGCGAAATACCTCTTGCAACCATCTCTTGCTTCATCTGGAATGCCCTGTCTAGCTCGAGACTCCTACAGAACCCGGATATAATGGTACTATAACTCACAACATCCGGAACCAACCCTCTCTCAGTCATATCTTGAATCAAGTGCATAGCCTCCTCCATCTTCCCCATCACACAATGCCCCTTGATAAGGGCATTGTAAGTCACTAGAGAAGGTGAAAACCCACTGTCTGTCATTTCCTTCAATAAACGATAGGCTTCATTAAGCAAACCCTGCTGGGAAAAGCCATCAATCAAGGTCGTATATGTAACTTCATTGGGACGAAGCCCTCTGGTGCGCATCTGATCTAAGAAATCCATGGCACGACTCAAATTGCCGTCCTTGCACATGTTGTTGATCAAAGATGTGTAAGTAATGACATCAGGAGACAGGCCGCTAGTCATCATCTGAGAATGCAGAACAAGGGCCTGGTGGAAGTTACCTAGCTTACAGTGAGCATGAACAAGGGTATTAAATGTGACTTCATCAGGTTGAAGACCATGGTGGGTCATATCGTCAAGCACCTCAGTGGCTTGGTTGATGCTGCCTTCTCGACAAAGGCCGTTAATCAGAGTGTTGTAGGTGATCAAGTTGGGTTGTAGACAGTTGGACTTGATGAAACGAAACAGATTAATGGTGTCGTCAGGGCGACCTAATCGAAACAAGGCATTTAGGAGGGTATTACAGGAAACGAGATTAGGGAGACAGCCAATTCTGCGCATATGAGAGAAGAACCCTAAAGCCCTGCGCAAATCCCCAGAAGCGCAAAAAGCACGAATCAAAATGTTGAAAGTAAAGACATTGGGTGAAATGGCAAGGCGAGTAGTCATGTCATGGTACAAGCTCTGAGCTAGAAGCAACTGAAAAGGAGTGGGTGTGCGCAAGGTAATGGCATGAAGAAGGGAGTTATAAGAAAGAATACCAGGCATAAAGCCATGGTGGATAGCTAGGCGAAGGGTAAGAAGAGCCTTATCAATGAACTGAAGAGAAGAATAGGATTTAACCATGAGATCAATTACAGAGGAGGACGTGGAAGTGGAGGTGGAGGCGGGGTGGAACAATTGGTAGGAAGAGTGGAGATGTTGGAAGACAAGTTGGCCAGAAGGGTCGTGGTGGTGGGATTGGACGGCGAGGTCTTGGGCAAGGGGAAGGGCAGTCTTGAAAAGGTGGAAACGAGTAAGGATGTGAAGGGCATATACTTTACAGCGAGCGTCAAAAAAGGGGTGACTACGAGCCCAGTTGATGAACTTGAGCGTTAGGGAGGCGTCAGACTGGGATTTGAGCAGCAACATACAACCTGCCTCTGAGCTAAATTTTGGAAGCAATGACGACAGTTGCTGTGGATGTCGACGGAGGTATGTCATCGCTTTCTCTGCCACCTCATTCGCAATAACATCTCCATTTTTTATCATTTCCACCTCTGCTATTGAAATTACGTAAGATACCTAGAACAACATAAGGAACAACAACAAAAACATCAACATAAACACATCATTTACCTACAGCACCACCTTCTCTTCTATTCAATTATTCAACAGCAATTATAACAATAATTATAATAAAAACAATAACAGTAACAGCAACCGCATAAGTAGCCATGCCAATATGAATAGCAGTAACAGTAACGATAACAGTAAAAGGCGAAAAATGAGGCACAATCAACTACAATAATTTACATAGAAATACTCAATAAACCACGTAAGAATACACACTGACACATGGTTATATTTGACCTGTCTTAAGCTTAAGACGGATAGTGCCCGTCTTAAACAAGAATTTGTGTTAAATTAAACCACCAAAATCACAGCTCAACATATACACATAATCACACCACACAGGTTTAAAGGGCAGTAGATATCGTGTTACCTTAAATCGTAAAATTAGTCCGAAAATGGCGAAAAACACTCACCACTTGCTCCAAAGAAAACCCAGAAACTCAAATACAACAAAGATTGTACCAAAGTTTCAGACTTTCAACAGTAACAGGCTACTGGGTTTCAGTGTTTCACACAAAAATCAGTAAACAGGCAATTGAAAGAATAAATTCATGTTATTCATACACAAATTAAAACCTAATTAAACAACATATATTTGCTAAATTGGGTGTTAATTAATGTCAAATGTCACCAATCAACCTAACAAATCAAATTTATCAAAACAGAAATACAAAAAAGAGAGTCAGAGAGAAAATATACCAATGGAGACAATTGTATTTGATTGAGGAATGGAAATGGCGCTTGAACGGGTCTGGACTGGACTGTGGACTCAACCTCGTTATACAATAATCCCGACTTAAGAGCCAACTAGTCTTTTTTAAAATCGTCTTATAATATAAATGTCTTATTTCAGCTTATTGATAAGGAGTATCTTGAATATTGAAGACACCCTAAATGAGTTTTTTGTGAGAGGAAATGGATCGTGGACCATTTCGCATTATACAATGAAATAAGAATTTGTGGTCTTTTTTATGTTTAAGACGAATACTCTTATCTTAAATACGGAGTAATAATTTGTGTTTAACAGCATTTTCACTTTATTAATATTTTCTTTTTGTTGAGTTGTCCTTTATATTTAATCTCACTTATTAATAGATTTTTATATATCTTGATCCACTTAGGACTGTGGGTGATCCACAGCTCCACCCATGGCCGTGAATTGTGATCATCAATCCATGACCATATTCTTGACAAGACGTGGGTGCCTGGGTGGTCCACGTCCGAGGGTATTAATCATTATTTATTTACAAGATTATATTTACTATTCAGTTTTAAAATTTACTAAAATTAAGAAGAAAAATTGTCATTTGGTATCCGTTTTTATGAAGAATCGGATAAGTTAGAACTTAGAAGTGTTGTGTCATAATGATGTTAGTTGTATTTGAGATGTTGCCAGGAAGTGGCAAGGGATAATGTAGAAAAAATAAGCAAGAAATGGCAACAATGTAAATTAAAATGTCGACGATGTTTGACAACTCCAACTCCAACTCCAACTCCAAGCAGACACCATGTTACTTTTGATCGATATCTTCCACGATCTTTTATCCTTTTATCTTTTTATCCATCACTCAAATTGCGCTGATATACATCTCAAGATCCACAGGACCACAGCCAGGCCTTGAAGGAGGTGTGACATGAACATCAAGGACAGCATAAGTACCTATGCAAGTAACTAACTAGGAGTAACTTCTATTTTACACCAAAAAGAACAAATTTCATGTGAGAGTGAGACCAGTCTCATTAATTATTTCTACCCCTTACTCGAAACTCAAACGGGGACGGAGGGAGTATATTTTATAATCCTATCAAAATATGGGGAACCTTGATCATGTGTTCACATTTCACAATACAAGGTAATCAAGTATCCAAACAAAAATCACAAGGTACATACTACATACATACTTTGGTGGTATATAAACTACGACTAATTTCTCTTAAGACGGATATATCACTAATGAACCTGTCTTTCTGTCTACTCCTACCAGATCCTCATTATTGTTACAGGATCAAATAATACTCTTGTTGGTTTAATTAATCTGCCCTTTGTACATTTGTCTTAAACAAGAGGATAAACAGCTTTTGATCCAATGAAAAATACAGAAATCCTCCTACTGAATGTGTTACAAATGATCCAAAGCTGCTCCCTACAATACAATGCCAAGCTGGTCCATATACTCCATCAAATTCCTGCATTCAAAACACTAACTTATCAAAAACCAATCTAACTCATCCCTTACATCCCATCCAACCCCAAATTCATATGTCAGACTCAGCTATTTTATGAAAAATCTCGCAGTATCAATGTAGTACCCACATCCAAGTATCGAGTGTGAGACAATTTAACACAAACTTAAAATCGACAATAACCCGTAAGATCCCACTAGGCCACTACAAACGACTACCCCATCTATACCAATCATTTGTTAATTTTTGATTAAAAAAAAGACCCTCACACAAAATAAAAAAGATAAACAAATGATTGAGACAGACGGAATATAAGAGGTAAATGAAACAAATCAAAAAACAAATACATGGAACATACATATGAAAACCAGTAGTAATAAGGTACCTTTTTGAGGGATAAAGCAAGATTCTTAGAACTGAATTTTTCAAGACTATCTTTGATCTTTCTAGCAAAACCAACAGCATGGATCTGAATAAAAGGGGGCATATCAGCAGCCACTAATTTTGCACTATTTGTTAACAAAAAATTATTCAACTCTACTTGTGCATCACTTAATGATTTACTATTCCCAACCCCACAACTTCTTACTACTACTACTTCCTTAGGTGGTTTCCTGATTTTCACCACTTGTAACTCTTTTTTACTTCCCTCTTCATGATTTTTACCTATTTTATCAACTCTCTTAACCTCTTTTCCACTTTCCAAAACTACCCTTTTCCCTTTCTTCACTACTTTATGAGTTAAACCATGATTTGAGGGCTCTAACATAGCTGATTTGGAAAGGGACTTAGCTTGTGAATGGACATCTATGAGTTTTTGGGAAGGAGGGTAGTTTAGGGATTTTTGAGATTGTGGGTTAGGGTTTAGCCTTGAGAAGTGGTTGGTGAGGTTGTATACTGTGGAGGTTTTGGTGGTTGTTGAAGGGTTTATTTGTCTTTTCACAGTGGGTTTTGTTATGATTTCTGGTTCTGGAGCTGCTAACCTGCGCCTGTTGGTGGCTATGTGAGACATCTTTCTGGGTTGCAATGAAGCAAGAGAGAGATGAGAGCTTTTGTTGGAAAAAGTGGGTTAAGAATTTTTTGTTTTAACTAACACCACTTTAAGAGCTCAAGTGGTAGGGAAATGAGAATTGATGTGTTATGACTTATGGTCTTATGGACTACTAAGAAATGTGGGAAATGTGTTTTCCTAAACAAAAAAAAAAAAAAAAAAAATTAAAATTAAATGTTAGAAGTGAGAAGATTATTCATTTAAATTAGGGTTTTTTTTGTCAAACACAACATTTAAAAAGTTTTTTTTTTTCAAATACCACCTTTAAAAAAAGGTTTGTAAAACACAACCTTTAATAATTTTTTTTTGTAAAACACAACATTTTGACCAGAGTTTAACTACTTGCAATATGATGACTTTAAATCGATATTTGAGGTAACAAACGAGGTTGATTTGAGATGTTCTTAGACTCTTTGGAAAGGTGGGAGTACAAGCTTTCCAAGGGTTACCAATACGGTGGTAATAGGCGGCCTTATGTGTGGTCTATTGGTGTGTAAAGTAAGGCTGGTCAAGGAGTGAATTGGAGGTAAAAACAAATCAATTTACTCTTTGACCAGCCTTACTTTACACACCAATAGACCCTACATAAGGCCACCTATCACCGCCGTATTGATAACACCTGGAAAGTTTGTACTCCCACCTTTCCAATGAGTCTAAAAACACCTCAAATCGACCTCGTTTGCTATCTCAAACATCGACTGAAAGTCACCTCATTGGAAGTGTTCAAACTCTAGCCAAAATGTCGTGTTTAACAAAAAAAAAAATTATTAAAGGTTGTGTTTAACAAACTTTCTTTTAAAGGTGGTGTTTGGAAAAAAAGTTTTTTAAAGGTTGTGTTTGACAAAAAAACCTTTAAATTAATACTCCGTCTAATTATTTAGAATTGTCCCATTTAACTAAAAGGGTAGTGCTTCCTTATGGACGGATTTTACTCTTTTATGGACGAAAATGACCATTTTATTCCTTTTATTTCAACTCCCTAATTTTTTATTTTCTCTCTCTATATTCAATTCTCCTCCTTGAATTTTACCGCCTCCCTCTCCCACTCCTCCCACAGTCCCACTACCTTGCCACTGCCCTTCTCGGCCTCAGCTAGCCGCCAACCACCGCCTCCTTCCCTCGCTTTCCTTGATTGATGACGCCCACGACACCAATGGCGACCCGTCAGCTAGACGAATATTTGAACTGTAGTACTTGGAGTATCTTTATACAGAAATTGTGTTGTGTAGGAAATGCCATATCTTGTGTAGTGTGAATTGTCTTCTTCACGGGGTAGTTACTGATGTATTATACTTACATATTGACAGTGGTATAATACCAAAGTTATTGCCTTTAAAGATCATTGGATTGTGTTTTATTAGAACGTGAGCAGTGAAATAGACGAACTTGCCTTTAATTGACAGTGGTATAATACCAAAGTTATTAGCGGTGAAATAGACGAAATTGACAGTGGTGTAATACCAAAGCTATTGCCTTTAATTCGCTGCCCAACATGGGCGACGGCGGCCATCCCTCTTCCGAACGTCGGCGACGATTTAAAGAAACCCTAATTAATTAGACTCTAATTTAATTAGAGTAAATCAATTCCTTAATTTGATATAATATAATTAAGAATTAGAATTATTACTTGATCGATCAATACGAAAATTAGCATCCATAATTGTGTAATTTGATGGATTTGATTAATTTGTAAATTTAATTAATTTTGTGAGGGAGAGAATTAGAGAGACTTAGAGAGGATTAGAGAGAATTAGAGACAACTAGGCAAATGACATACTATGGAAACATAATGAAAAAAAGTCCATAAAAGAGTAAAACTCATCCATGAATGAGCAACTACGAACTAAAATACTCCTCACAAAATCTTAAAAAGTGGGCCAATTCCAAAGAATAGTCGGGAGATTAGGCCAGTGCCACCAAACAGCCACAATTGAGGTCTGTCTATCTGTGTCGGAGTTGAGAGAACCCGACCCAATCCGCAATGACCCGCCTCCTCACATGGGCCATTCCCGGCCCGGGGTCTTCAGGCATGGCTCGCACTATCCCAACACGACGTCACGCCCTAATTCATGCCATATTATATTATACCTCTCATTTTCATTCATTTACCCTTTTCTACTCAAATGTATTTACAACTACCCAATTTATTCAGAATTAAATCCGGACCATTTAAAGGTAATGAACCTCCATTTCTTTTGAGAAAATGGAGATGATTCTTACTCGTTTAATGGACCACTCCAACCAGGGTAAATTAGGGGACAAGTAAAGTGAGTTATGCATTTCTACTCAGAGAATCATAGCGCAGCTTTCCACGACTTCGGTTGATAAAGAAGGGAGGACTGAGGAGGCAATCAGGCAACTTTGAAAGAGTTTGACCAATTGTTCCACACTTCCACCAACCAAACCTTAATTACAACAATCAATCAATTAATTCATCTTATAATATCGCTCCAAATAGACGATCGTACAATGTTTCATTCATTCTTGGGATATTAGACTTTTTCATGATAGCGCATCAAAAAAACTTTGACCGTCAATAAATCTTGACTACAAGTTCAGAATACGATAAACTTTTTTTTCCAAATTAACCGTCTTTAAGAGGTCTTCCGTTTGAAAAAAAATTCACCGACGTCTTAACTCGTAGTCGGGAATTATGGTCGGTCAAAGTTTATTCGTTAAAAAATGTTTGACCAACCATAACTACCGGCTACGATTTCAAAAAGCGGTGAATTTTTTTTTCAAATTCAAGGCATTGACGAGATAATTGGTTTGAAAAAAAAAATTACCGTTTTCTGAACTTTTAACAGAGAATTATTATTGGTCAAAGTTTTTTTGCGAAAAACGAGGGGTATACCATAGAAAATGAAAAAGTTCAGGGGTACACGAGGGGGGGACATCAAATAGATTTAACCTTTGTTCCATACAATTGATGATTTGTCGTTATCAATTTATCTCTAATTATGTGAATTATTTGGATGTCAATTAGCTAAACTGGTAACATCTTTGTGTAGTATTCACAATTCATTACCCGGCTCAAGATTATGAAGGCACAATCCTTCCTAAAAATGACCAAAAAGGTACAATATCAAATTCATATAACAAAATCAAATTAAGGCTCACATAAGCAACCACAGTAAACACAAATTTCAAGACTTGCCCCTCCTAAACATGAAAAGCTTTCAAGATATACTCCCTCCGTGTTACCTTTACTTAAACACAAATTCTCACTTTAGACGGACACTATCTGTCTAAAGTTGTAGACGGATAGTGTCCCTCTCACAAAATGAGAGTGGATAGTGCAAGTGGGTGGGAAATGGATACCCCCACTTGCCCTCCCACTTGCATTTTGTGAGAGGATCACTATCCGTCTATAATGAAACGGATTGTTACTTAAAATACCCCTCATAAAGAATTTAAAAAAAAGGGACGGAAGGAGTACTATTCATTAAGCGGCCGCCGCCCACAACAAAATAAATACTGTCAACTAACAGAATGATTGAGAAATACTCATAAATTCGATTGAAAACCCATCAACATAGCTGTGGTCCAATTACACCAAAAACAGACAAACAAAACGACACGACAGGAGGACACATTCGGGCACAACGAGTTAATGGAACTATGATGAAGCTGCTGACAAACTTCTCAAGGAAAGACATGCTATAGAGTATAGCCCTATGATGATATATACTCCATACATTAAATGGCCATATGGATTTGCTCATATGCGAACTTCAACAGTTCCTCAAAGTGTTTTCGACTAGTAAATTAGGTACACGGAGAGAGCAGCTTTCTATAGGTAAACGAAGCTCTTCACTTGTGGCCTACAGGCGTTAATAGGCGCCTCGAACTCTCAATCACCGAGTACTATTTACTAGTTCACTTGTCATGTCACTCTTAACATCCACAAGTGAGCATTTTGGTAGCACCCACTTCACCAATTTGTGTGCGTTCAAACAAGGGCCAACCAATGTTTAAACTGTACATCAGTCGCAACTGAATTCGGACATAACATTTTTGTATGAGAATTTATAGTGGGGTAAATACTTTATATAGCTTCTCATGACACAACTTCCATCGAGATTCTTCTTTGCTCCTGACTATTTACCTCCTCAGCTCACTGCAGTTCCATGCCTCCATATAACAGAACATTCCAACTATATCAAAGGGGGGAAAATGACGCAGGTGTATGCAAACTCACTCTTGTGTAAAAAAAAATACAGAGGAACTGTTTCAAGGTAACCTATAATGAAATTTGCGTAGATAATTGTATCACATGACAAGTACGTGAAAAAAAAAAATGCAGCCAGTTAACGAGGTATTTTGCTTTAATTTGTTGTACTCCGTACTATATAAACAAAACAAAAAAATTAGTCTTTGGCTCAATTGGAAATGAGAATTTTTTTTAAAAATGAAACCAAAAACGCACTTCCTATAGCTAAACATCATACATGATACTAGACACACATGAACATGGCTTTAGCTCAATTTATTGGCTGGGATAACCAAACTAGATTAGCATATGCTGTCAGATTGTTAGAACTGAGAGATACAAAAGGAAATTACCATTTTCCGAAGATAGAATAAATGTTCCAATATGCTGGAAATTGAAGCTTTTAGCTCCAAGGGCTGGGCTGACGAGCATCTCTAAAACAGGAAGTACCACCAGATGCTGCTGGAGAAGGAGAGGATGCAATATAGTTTGTCCCGGACACGGATACTGTTGGCATGCTCGAAGACTGACCCTGGTTTCCTGAAGGACCAAAACGTGATGGACTTCCAGCAGCTACCATTGCTGCTCGAGAAGGATAAGGAGCCTGCACACCAGAAGGTACAAGTAATGGTTCATTCTTTCCACTGAGACTTGCAAATTGACGCTTTGACATATATCAAGACCTGACATACAAAAGGAAAAAGTACCAACATGTTCTATTTGCTCGCAAAGATAATGAAGCGAGAAGTGTGATATTTTCATTTAATAAGTCTATTGATCTACTAATCCCCAAGAAAACCCAACAAAAGGAAATAAATTTCATTGAACACATTGCTATAGAATTTAAATGACCTATCTATTTTTGAAATGAGGGACAGCCCATAGTTTGCAATGGGTGTAGTAGAAACTTTTCTCTAGTAAAGAAGTTAAACCACAGCATCCGTACCAATGACCATTAAAATGTGTCTTTCACACCACAGTCCCAGAAATGTGTCTTAGTGTCTTACCATACTGATTACTAATGTTCCTAACTCCAACCTACTTTGGTGTCAAACTAACAAAATTCATAGAGCCAGTTTCTCCAAACACTTTCTTCCCAGAAACTTGAAGATATGTTTTAGATCCAAGTTCTAAGCTAATAGCATGACAACTCGACAGCTGCACGGAGGACTTTTTCAAGTAACAGGCCCCAAGCTTTGTCACGAAATGATGATCATGTCTATCTTATATTATCTCTTCCATTGGCGGCCGACAACACCCAATGATTCATGAGACAGTCAAATTACCAGTATCTAGTAGAGCATCCCAGTCTACCAAGAACCGTGTATATCAGCTATACAATTGGCTATAGATAGCTGAAAAACAATATTCATTTATGTTCACATTTTTCTCCTTCAAACTAAAATGGCTTCTCCAGGTACGCATAAGTCTCCTCACTAATCTAGTGTTTCTATTATTAAATTTTCATCAGTTCATAAAACAAAAGACCTTTTTTTTTGCTGACAGCAGATGTATCCATCTCCTATGCGTTAAAAACATAAGAGAGCATGTCATACCTGTTCACATAGTCAAAGAAAAGTCTACAAAAATCACAACATGATACCAAATAGTAGCAAGACTAGACAGCCAGGAGAAGGTCATTCATGACTCATGACAGTAATGCGTGATCGTTTGATAAGGTGTCATTAAAGTGGGAATGGCAATGGGATGTGTGCAAATTTAATTGCAATGAAAAGGATGGAAACCATGACACAAGAGAAGTATTAGAATTATTTGGACATTTGACATCTACATACAACTAAAACTTACAAGCCATATACTTTAACGATGTATTATACGTTAAGTGGGATGTCAGAACTCAAACTTTACCGCATTATGCTGGAAAAAGGGTGGCTTTCTCAAAGCAGACTCCGCAGAAGGAGATGTACTGTTCACACGAAGCAATTGTCGAGGATGTGGATTATGGTTGACAGCATCATCTCCGACTTCCATATCAACAGTAACATTCACATCTGAACCTGCTCTTGGCGTAGCATGTCTTGTCATCGATCCGGAATCATTTGAAGCATCCACTTGAAGAGGAAGAGGAGGTCGATTAGCTTGCACATTACTTCGTCTCTTGAGCTCCTCTTCTGCATTCAAAATCTTTGCAAAAAAAAAAAAAGTAAATCAAAGCTGAGTCAGAAATCACACGAAAGGAAAAGAGAAAAGTAAAAGTCAAACAGCAGTACCCATCAGGCCATCATGGCTGGTTTTTAGCATACGCATATCCAATAACAATTCCAAGTAAATTCAAATCGCTGACCACACTTAACCTTTAAATTGGATAGGGGGAGGTGGTCATTTTCCTTCCGGGTCATTCCTATGTTGGAAGGAGTTTAAATTTGCTTGGCGGGATAAAAATAACTCCATTTCTTCTCAACCCACCTAATGAACCGATTTGCCCCCCTCCCTTTCTCCCAGCGACTTCATCCAATCAAGGCCTTAAAATGGCATACAACCAACTTTCATAAGATGCTTAATGTTTAATTGGAAGGTTGAAGAGTAACAATTAAAACTTAAACATCACCAACTGAACACTTGATATATTAAGAGTTACATGCGAGTAAAGATATGGGTCCAACACAGCCAACACGAAGCTTTAAGTTCGCAAAAATGGTACATCATCAATAGCCTTATTGCCTTACAAACGACACTGACCTGCTTAAGTGCTTGTACTAAGTTATGCTTCTTTTCAGTTAAAATTTGCAACTTCTCCTCAATCTCTTTTTTCCGCTTCTCTTTTTCATCATTGGCGTCCAAATTACCATTCACCTGCCCAACAAAAGCAAACCATTCATCAGCAAAAGGCATATTATAAGAGCAAAAAGAGCACCAAATTCACCCAAGTCAAAACCGTGCATTGGACTAAGCATGGGAAGATTCAAATGTAGTATCCTCAACTTGAACTAATCTACACAACTAAATCACCTTAAAACCAAAGAATATAAATGAAATAATCTAAACAACCAACATAACTTTTCTGTCAAGTATTCTCGTCTGTCCTCGCACCAAAGAATACTCTCAACTTGTAATCCATACTATACTACTCCGCTTACTACAAGTCCATAATCATTGCTATGATCAAGCCATCCAGCCATCCAGACTAGTTCTAAGCAACAAAATCGTAAATTCTCACCTCACCTAAACCTCGCAATCATCATCAAACAAACCATCATTAATCCTTTTGATTACATAATTTACAAAACTATTATTATCAATCACCTAAACAATTTGTTTCTAAAACTCTCAATTACACTTTATTTTACCAGTAAATCTAACTATTTGCCAAAAAAAAAAAAAAATACCAAAGCTAATCGAAAATCGGCAAAATACAGCAAAATCAAACATGCAGACCAGAAATTAGGTTATCCTCTTCCTCAAATTCATCACCTATACAAATTGGATAACTAATCCTCTCAATTACACTCCATTTCGGCAGTAAACCTAACAATCTATCAAAATTAATCAAATAACAGCAAATATATATAGCAAAATCAAACTTGAACAACAAAAATTAGGTTATCCTCTTTTTCATAACAATCACCAATACAAATCCAATTACGAATTCTTTAAATTACACAATTAATCAAAGAACATCAAAATCGAGCAAAATCAAACCTGCAAAGCAGAAATTAGGTTATCCTCTATTTCATAACAATCAATCACCTAAAAATTCAATTGATAATCCTCTAAATTACATAAACCTAACAATTTCACACAAATCAATTAAACGTCATCAAAAATCGCGCAACAAAATCAAACCTACGATGCCGAAATTAGGTTACCTCGTTCACATAACAATCACCTATCTAAATTACACAAACCTAATAATTTCACGAAAATTAATCAAAAAAACATCAAAATGGAGCAACAAAACCAAACCTGCGGCGAAGTCGAAATCAAATTCTCCTCTTTCTCCTTGTCCTTTTCATTCTCATCCTCTTTCAACTCTACTTTCCCCTTATCAAACCCGCCATTAACAACCAAACTAACAGCTCGAACATCACCATCACCATATCCGTCACCTTCGATACGGTCAACCTTAGAACCTGCAATTACGTCATTAATAATTGTTTCGGGAGGTGAATTAGGGTTTTCGGTAGCGATTTCCGGCTCCAACGGCGGCGGAGGAGAAGGAGAAGGAAGAGAGGAGATGCGGCGAAGTGAGAGGCGGCGGAAATCTTTGAGAGAGAGACGAGGAGAAGGCATAAGCCATCTTCTAGGAGAATCTTGAGGTACTCTGTGTAAGTTTCCTCTGTATAACGATATCGCCACCATTGTTTCAGCTTCCTTCAAGAGAGAGAGGGAGGAGTTCCTTTTTATCGGCTTGCTGTTGCTTGCTGTCTTGCTTGCACTAATCTTACAAGTTAAAGAGGACTCGCTTGTGAAGATAAATTGGATCCAAAAGTAATTAGTTTCATTTAAGACGGGTCAAATAGGGGAAAATCTTCTCCAGTATATTCCAGTATCTTTTGATGGTCCGAATTTATTTTGGGACTATCTAACGATTAACTATTTTGAAGAGGCGTGAAGGTAATAATAATTTTACATAGTTACATTAGAGGGAATGGAAGCTAATGAGAGAAAAGTAATGGAGAGAATTCATCTCGGTCAAATCTTATCTATATTAATACAAAAGACAATACTCAATCTTCAGCGCGCCACGTCACTAATGCAACCTCTTTTTTTTTTTTTTTTTGGAAATTCATGTTATGGTAGGACCTGTTAGTGTGCAATGTATTTATTTCTTCACATTTCCGTCTTTTCAAACATGTGATAAATTCCGTCTTGCAACAAATTCTATGAAAAATTTTATGAATTAATATTATGAAATAATTTTATACATTCCGTGTAAATAAAATTAATAACATATACGCAGAATGAATTACAAATGGGAGTAAATAAAATTGAATTACATAGTTTTTAAAACAAAATTAAATAATAATAAAATTACATAATTACGAGAAGGAATTACATTTATATACGCGATAGAACATAAAACGCAAATGAATTACATACATAATTTTTTAAAACTACATGCTACAATAATTTTTGTTTAAAAAATAAATTTTGACGGAGTATTTACTTGGAGTATAAAATATTCATGTATTTTGGTTAATATTATTGTATCATGCAGCAACAACATCACAACATAATTTTTTAAAACTACATGGTACAAAAATGTTTGTTTAAAAAATCAATCATGACGGAGTATTTACTTGGAATATAAAACTCGGAAACTTAACTATCAGTCGCGCACACCGAAAATGGAAGGCGACAATAATAGGCAACCGAGTTAATTTAGTCTTCAACTAGCATTTAAAGCAAATTTTAATTTTTTTTACTCTAAAAAAACAAATAAATTTTAATTTAATTTACAAGTCATTATGCACTGCTAATGTAGTGTATCATGAAATTTTTCAATTTTTAGAATAACTTGGATTTGTTAAACTTGATTATTAGATTATATTTCTTTTATCAGGATGTAAAGTTTTTTATGTATGCAATTTTTATTTACAAGAGTAGATTACGTTATTTCCTCATAAACCAGTGCATGTCAACACGTGTTTGTAACAAATTTAAACATTAATTATGTAGATCGTTGATTTAGATCAACTAGATAAGTACAATAGAAATGCAAAAACAAATATACATCCAAAAACATTAATCCCGGCCCAAATACATACCCGTGCAATTTTGCACGGGTTTAAAACTAGTAGATGCCACTATAATACAAAAACAAAGTGCCTACTTATTAGCAAAACAACTTGTTTTATCTATGCAAATTACGTGTATTTGTCCCGTTTTAATTTTAAGAAAAGATACTTATTGTTCTATCGCAAATCCTCATATCCGTCTTAAGATAGACTTATCGCCTTTCTATTATCCCTTCTTCTTATTTCTTTTCAATGACTTAAATTCTTTTCCGCAACGATTTAACGGTAATATTTTAAAACAAAGGATGATGACATGGTAGAAAAATAATGAACAGAAAATGGAGATAAAGGTTTTTTTGCCACATAACACTTAACATTTACGCTTTTTGTAAATCTTATACGTAATGTTTTTTATTTGCCCCAAAACACCTATTCCCTCCTAGTTTGAGTGTTGGTTCCCTTTCTTTTGGGCACCAAAATTAAGGAAGTGAATTTAGACCACACAAAACACCCTACCCCTACATGGAATTGAATTTGGATTACACAAAACTTACCAAAAAAGGAAAGAGGAACCAACACCCCACTAGCATGGAAATGGAAAAGGGAACCAACACTCAGACTAGGAGGGAATAACATTTACTCTTTTTTTGTCAAATGGCGCCAAAATGACTTTTCTGGTTAATAAAAGTCAAAAACGGTCTTAACTAACAGAGTAAATGGTGACTTGACAAACTACTGTTGGTTATCCGGATGAAAAGGCTTCCTGGGGATATTATTTCGAAGGAGCAGAGCGGTATATTGTATTAATCCAGAGAGACTTATGTCAGATAATGTAATTGTAGCACTAAACTTTTTTATTGTCTGAAATTTCACAAAAATGGGAATGTTAATTGTTAAGTATATGGCTTTCAATCTTCATATAAGTAAAGGTATTATATGAGGCGGATGAACTTTTATGAGGGATGGATCGAAAAGCTAATAAGATGCATTAATACGATTAGCTCGGTTGTTCATGTCAATGGCAAGCTGATAGCGTCAAATAGAGTCGAGTCAATTAAGTGTTGTTAGACAAATAAAGTGGCCAAACGGAGTGATTTGATATTGAAATAAGGAAGTTTCGGGCTGTATATGGATGTTGCTATTTGGATGATCTAAGCATCGGTGTAACCTCGAATGATTACTTGCTTGAGTCGATTATAAATTGATAGGATACAAAGGCTTGGAGTTCAACTTAAAAAGTCAACCAAGGCCAAAGCCGAGCGGTCAATAAGTCAAGGTCGAGACAAGCTTCCAAAGTCCCGACCCAAGCTCAAAGGAACAAGGTAGATGCACCGTTTGGAACCCTATACCAGGGAGCCAAGACAAAGGAGGACAAGGTGATGACAAGCTACAAACGACCAAGAATCAGACCCTCACTGGAGCCTCCGCCCCACACCGGAGCCTACGGTGGCCACCAGAGCCTGCGGTTTCCCCTGTCTTCGCAAAGTTTGAGGCCGTGTTTTGTGGAATTTCAACGCCCATTTTCGTGTTTACCCTAGAAAATAGTACAACAGTATATATACCCAAGACTTTTGAAGAACAAAATATCTCATGCTTGTTTTTAATCTTGTAATAACAAAAACTTAATCTTTCCTTAATTAATGTTAAACTTTCTTCAATTCTTGGGTTGTAAGACAATTATGAAGAGCTAATCTTCTCATTATTTGGTGTAATATCATTCAAAGTTTCCAACTTTGGTATTGTAAGACCTTCTAATCTCTCTTAATTTATCTAATACTCCTTCCTTTTGCTTAATTTCATATGTTGAATGAGTTTATGTTTGGGTTGACCATCCATGCTTAGTGTTGTTCAACTATTGCAGGTCCTAGAGAAATGCTTTAATCTATCTAGGATTGTTTGAAACAAATTTGTTGTATGTTGATTTGGTTTAAAGGATTCATATAAAAAATAGGAAAGTTTATGTCTTTTTCTCATTTGTATGGTTTAATCTTGTGAGGAATTGATCCTAGCTTCATCTTTTGGTTAAATCTTAATGCTCATGTTTAGTCTCTTTTCATGGTTTAATGACTTGTGTTCTAAGCTTGAAGGGTGCATGTAGATGGTTTAATTTACATGTATCAACATCTTGAGATGATAGTATTGAGTGGATAATTTTAAGAGAGTAAAACGGGTCAAGCTTTGCTAATTGTTGGTTACTAAGAGGAAGTTACACCAAGTTCTCTTTAATATTGAATTTTCTTGCATACCAAGTGTTTGTCATATTGCCTTGTTAGTAAAGATTGCAACTTTCTTTTACATTCATGTTACAAATCAACTCAACTCTCTTTCATTTATGTTCATCTATTGTTTGCCATTGTTAATAACCATTGTGTGTGTTTATAAAGTCGATTAGTGAGTCTTAATTAGTGTTTAATAGTTTAAAAGTCGAGTCTTAGTTCAACATCCTTCTCTTGGGTTCGACTTGTACTTGCACTATATTACTTTATCAATTAGAATAGTCTAGAGTTTAGTTTGGCTTATAAATTGTTATTTTGGTACTTTAATTCTAGTATTTACGACAACCTAGTTATTTCCTATCACAAGCCAACAAGGACATCTCCATCCCGAGCAAGGGTTGAGACATGATAACCCACTTTCGCCATAGCTTTTCATTCTCAACCGAAATACAACAATTGAATGGATCCGTATTTGTTACAATGCTCTTACAATAAGTCAATAACCCACATTCTGTTCGCAAGTAATTCTATCATCCTCAACAAGGCTAAGAAAAGAAATGAGAAGTCAATCATGAGTGTGATTAAAGAATATGAAAGGGGTTTCGGGCAACGCATAAGTTTTTACAAATTGGGAAATTCAATCTAGTCCCACTATGAAAGCAAACCATGCGAGTGCTAAAGTTGTAAATATGTGAGCTCGAGGGAAGTATTTGAGAGTTCCAGACATTATTGGGAGAAAAAACCCGGAAACTTTTGCTTTGATTAAGGAACGAATTTGGAAGAAAATAAGGGTTGGAAGGAGAATATGTTATCCTTTACGGGTAGAGAAGTCCTCATAAAGAGTAATCGATCCCTACTTACCATATGGATATTTTCAAAAATTCTTGAACTTGTACGAATTGATGGGCCGGTAGTGATTTTTTGGGTCATAATAGTGAACATAGGCATTTTTATCGGGTTAACGTTATTAGAGAAAGGATTATATATGGAAGAATGGGTTATAGTCTTATAGACACCTCTAATTCAACTACTCCATATTCTTGAAGAAGGTAATAGTTGTGAAAGTTAAGTGCATGCCATTTTAAGTTTGTAACTTATAGCGTAGGTGATATGTTTGACTAGAGTTTAACACAAACGAGTAAAAAATCATACATACATACATGTTGGGATATTTTCTCTTATTAAGAGTTTTGAGCTAGCAAATAGCAAAAATAGACAAAATATAATATTAAAAGGGTTATTTAATTAGAATACTCTGAATTATGAATATCCTTCGTTCTCAAAATTCTCTTACTTGTGAATATTATCAACTAATATTGAAGAGAAACAGCCCGAGGAAGCTTCAAATTAACCCGGTTTTGGACCTCGTCACAATTTGAGGTCTAACTCCAAATCCGTCTAAGAAGACATGGTTCCAACCGTCCTATTTTATTGAATATGGGACGTTTTTGTCTAGGATATTTTATCTCCAAGAGTTACCAAGCAGAAATTAATTGAAGAATCATTGCAAAGGTACCAAGGGGACCCGATTTTGAACAATGAGCTAAATGTCGCTTTCAACCCTTCCTCCTTTGAACCAACAAAGTTCAAAGGACTTTTGGAAGCTATGTAGGAGCCCCACACCGTTTTTGAAGCAACCAAACCAGTCCACATTGCATAAATAAGGAGTTGAGCAAGCAAGCAAAGGAGGGTTGGACTATTAGTTTACTTTATCATTTCTTTACTTTATGTTCTTTTCATTTTCAGTTTGTGTAAGGCTTGTAGGGTCTCTTGGCTGTCGTTTTTTCTTGTAGTACAGCAGCTCCTTTTGTGGCCTTTAGATGTGGTTTGTAATCAAGGGTCAAGATTGTGGCTTGGTCTATATAAACCAAGCAACCCTAATGAGAATTTTAGATTAAGTTTAAGATTAAAATAATGAGTTTGAAAACTGAGTTTTCTACTTGCTTTCTTCTTACTTATTGCAGAAAACCCCTCATTACTTAGTGTTTGAGGAGGAATAGTTCATGTTTAGTGATCTTGAACAAGATTCCGAGTCTTGAGCTTGCTTCGTGATCTCGCTCAAGTCATATCTCATGTTCTTAGTCCATTTTCAGTCGTCCCAAATAGTCCTTGTGTGTGTTTATTTTATGTCATTTACCTAACAAATACAATCTTACTTCAAGTCAAATTTTGTCCAAAATCGAGTTCATCACGTTTTACTCCAAAGTGGTAATTAGAGCAAGGTTATATAACACAATTCCATCTTGTGTTAGTCTTGGAAAAAGCCTTTCTTTGTGAGTTCATTATCCTTAGTTACTTTCATTATTCTTGTCACAATTAGTTGGTTTTGAGTCCTTGTTGTGTCCTAAATCAAGCTTGCTTAAGTTGTGTTTCAAAACAGCCTTTAAAACCTTGTTTTTCCGAGTCCATTTCAATCATAAACACATCCTGTTTTCGAGCCAACATCTGTCCAAATTCGAGTCCTAGACATTTTACTTCAAATATGCCCCTCCTTTATAACAGAATTCGCCTCTCACTACTACAGATACATGCTATAACAATGGGTAAAAACCGTTGTTAAAACAAAAAGCGGACGTTGTTAAAGCGGTCGTTGTAACAGGTATTTACAACGGTTAGGTTATTTACTAAAACCGTTGTGGAAATTATTCACAACGGTTAAAAGCCGTTGTTGTTGCGAGTAAGTCGTTGTGGAAAGTTGGACAAAATTTTGGTGGGAAAGATATAACGACGGTTATAATATAAAAAACCGTTGTTGTATCTTTCCCACCAAAATTGTGAAGACTTTTAACAAGGGTTATATTTAAAAAAACCGTTGTTAAAAGTAATAACAACGATTATATGTTAAAAAAACCGTTGTTAAAATTGACTATTAACAACGGTTTTTTGGCATATAACCGTTGTTATTGATGTTTATTTTTTTTTTTAAAATTTACAAAATTAGTGCATTAAAAATCTTGTATCAACAACAGCAGCAGTATCAACATACAACAAAAGCTCACTTTAAATTGATTAACCCAAAATTAAACACCTGCAAAGTTTTATGCACTAGCACAACGATTTTCTCAAAATATTAATACCACAATTCAAACATCCATTTACATCCGAGAGTTACGACTCCACTACTACGCATGCACATTTTAGTGAATAAAATATTCAACAATACAACTCCAACAAACTTACATCAAACTCGCATCACATCCAACATAACAATAACATCTTAGTGAATAGACTATTTAATATTACGTATTCCCTAAATAGTTGGTAAGCCTACACCTCATTAACATCCCTCATCTCCTCAATTGACACTCTCAAATTTAAATCTGCAATGATACATTTAAGTTAAGATGATGGAAATAAAAAAGGGAAACCTACGTAGATATGAGAAGTGGATGAAAGCTATAAGTTGAGGAAAAACAAAGGAGGAAGATACTTGAGGAAAATATATGAAAATCACCAAAAGTCTAACCTACAAACAGCATAAAATGAATTTTTACTAGCAAAAATCAAGGAATAAAGCAGAAATTAAAAATGAACGAGAAATCAAAAAGAAGAAAGTGAGGTAGCACAACATAGAAATTTCACAAGTTTAGCCAAAAATGAGCATATATTGCATCTTTGGCCATAACACTAAAAGTCGTGAACCCAAACACTTGAAACTGAAGTAACAAAAACAACATTGATCCATCTTAACTTCATAAAATTTGGAAGAAGATTCAAACCATAATAGATATTGTGGGTGGACTAAATTACCAAGTCAAATTAGTTATAGTCGAAAGACTTGTTGATATACAGCAAATAAATTAAACAGTTCTATAACATTTCAAAGACAAAATATTCTGAGTCTTACGAATCCTTAGCAATTAAAAACTTTGCACTATATGTAAACTATATATGAAAAACATAATTTCTAGTGAAAAAAACTAGTGATAATTACCAAACGAAGTGGCTTTCGTCCTGCTTTGTCAGTCAGAGTTGCTCCGGCAGCAGTGATTACTACCTGCAGGATCAATTTCTATAAAGAAGAGGTCAATTTAAGATGTTAACCTGAATAAGAGCATATATTATAATCCCAATGCTAGGTAATACCGCTGAAATGAGGAAAATGAAGAGGTCACAAGTTAGTATCTTCGTGAAAAGGAAGGAATACATACCATTTCACGCACCTCTGAAATTAATCATCTATAATCGAACAATAGTATACAAAGAAGTATCATGTCCACCAAACAATATGATCATTAAATAAGGAGCCCATATATTGAGCGAGATTACCTGACAAGAAAGACGGTAAAAGACTACAATGTACAAACTTCCACCATGTTTGACCTTCTAAATCAGCTGAGCATATTAGCATACTACCTCCAAGACTCCAAGACTACGATGTAAAAATTTCCAAGTATAAGAATAATGCGAGACGGTAAAAAAAGTACAAATATCAAACGAAACCTAAAATTCAATAAGGCACCAGAGATTTTAAAATCAAAATAGGCGAAACAATTACGGTTAGAAAGAATACCTCTAGATCTGAATCCCTTCATGGATACTCTGAAAGATGAGATCCTTATGAAATCAAACAAAACCCTAAAATTTAATAGGGTAATTGATAGTGTAAAATGAATAATTGATAAAGAGGAGAGTGATGTCGATGGTGAGATAAAGAAGGGTTAGTCAAACAACAGTAAAATGGGAAATAAATAAGATGTGCAATTATTAAGATTTTGTGTTGACAAATAAATCGAGTAGGTTAGTATTTCATACCTAACAATCGAAGTAATAAGGCCAAAATCAAACCAAAAAATCAATTTCTTGCTCTCGTATTTTTAAAACCCTAGGTTTCTAAAAGTCGATTTTGAGTGATTTTGGTAGTTTTGAAGGTTGGAAAATGGGTTATAAGTATGTAAATTGAGTTAGGGAGAATTTTTGAGTGTTTTGGGGGTGATTTGGTGGGTTTTGAGTGAGAGGTTTTGTTTTTGAGTGTGAGAGAGATGAAGATGCAAAGGTTGAAGATGAATAAAGAATAGAAAGGGAAAGAAACATAAGGGATGCGGTTTGTCCCACAATGAAAATATTTTGGTGCGAAAGTAATAACAAGGGTTATATGTAAAAAAACCGTTGTTAAAAGTAATAACAACGGTTATATGTAAAAACCGTTGTTAAAATTAATAACAACGGTTATATGCAAAAAAACCGTTGTTAAAAGTAATAACAACGGTTTTAAATAAATAACCGTTGTTATAACTTTTCAACTATTAACAACGGTTCTAAAATGAAACCCGTTGTGATTACTAATAACAACGGTTTTAAGGAAATAACCGTTGTTATTACTTTTCATAGAATTGCGCTAAAATATAGTAACCTGATTAACAACGGTATTACATATAATGCGTTGTTAATGGGGCGTTGTTATTGCCTATATTTGTGGTAGTGTCTGTTTTATCTGATGCTGCAGTATATATGTGTATGTGTACAGGTGCTTCATGTTTGGTGGATTATACAAGCCAAATCCATCGTACATTCGTCTATTATCGATCCTACCATTTATGCATGCATGCATGCATAATTAGAGACACGTATAGCTTTAGCCTTTAGGAATAAGTCCTGTACACACAGTAGTTCCATATACTACAGTTTTTAATGTAGAGCACTTCTCCTATAAATACTGCAAACATTAACATAATCAGATCACACAATTATTATAGTAGCTAAAACAACATGAAGTCGTCATTGTTAACATTGCTTGCTGCCATTTTCCTTGTGCTTTTCCTTTGCTCTGGAACAGGTTCTTATTTCTTTTGCTTGACGTTTTGTTCGCTCGGTATTTATGTATTTTTCCGTATTATAATCTATTGCTTGACGTTTTGTATAATTTGGATAGGTTTTGGGCCGAAAACGGCAGAAGCAAGGATGTGCAGTAGAGCAAGTCAGAAGTTCAGGGGACCATGTGTTAGTAAAAACAACTGCGAAAACACTTGCGCAACTGAAGGTTATACTGCCGGCGATTGTCATGGATTCCGCCGACGATGCATGTGCTCCAAGCCTTGTGTTTAATTACCGCTTGCCTTCGATATCATCACTACTATATATATACTCCGTAATATTATATAAATAAATGTGTCCTGTAACTTTATAATATGCGTGCATGTACTAATGTCTTAGTTAAGGAAGGACAAGTTAATTAAGAGGGCGAAGAGATAATTATCGCTTGTAAAATCTTAGGGTTACTTGTAATAATTGGTCTCCCTTGTGACGGGTTACCATTTGTGACGGATATTTTGTGAGATAAAATGGTAATAAAATGGGTTAGTGGAGAAAGGGGACCACATGAATAGTATTGCAGAGAGAGAAAAAGTGGGTACATTGTGAGGTAAAATGGTATCCGTCTTCAGCTTGTGACGGATATGTCATGTCTTCAATGAGAATTTGTGTACTTGTAATATAATGTTGCAAGTCCCATGATTAAAGTAACACTCTTTTTAATTATTAATCTCTATATACTAAAAAATAAGAAAAGCTCCAATTTTTCCAGCCTAAAATACATTCCCTATTTAGATAATTCCCTATATACTTTCTTATTCTGATATAATTCCCTATATACTTTCCTATTTGAGGTGCATAAAATTTGTGTCTAAATATTTTGCAATAAAAATTTCGTTAACTTTGTAAGATAAGTCGTATTATAAAAAATAATAAATTGTCAATTTACAATCTATAAATAGTATATTAAAAAATAAAACTCAATAAATATCGTGCATGTATTGCACGGGTTTTATACTAGTATATACTATACCAGTAATTTAACTTATAAGTCAATCTCTACAAATAATTTTTGTCGACATCTTATAGATTTCATCATTTTTTGGGTGAATTATTAAGATTCGAGAAGATCAAGTTTAAGAAAGATGGATCAAGCTTGGGTCAAGTTGTTTTGTTTTAAAAGTTGCTAATTTGTCATCAATCTAGCTCATACACATATGGAAGAAGACCTTAATAGTCTCCTCCTTTCACATCCGAACCATCGGCTCGGATACCACTTGTTGAGTCCTCCGCAGCGGGCTTATAGAACTAGGTGCATGAGACCGGCTCACAAGCAAGTGAGGTTCCATCCTAAAACCAATTGGTGATAGGAGGAGTAGCCCACTAACTTATAAGCTAGCTTCTTCAATATTATTCTACCGATGTATCCCTCACACACATATAGGAAAAGACTTCAACAGAATCCAAACTAGAAATTAATTGTAATTATGGACATTAATATAGTACTTTAATAGGAAAAAAAATATGAATATGATCACGAGTATTATAGTTGATCATGTAAATAACAAATTTTGTTTTGCAAGTTGGTGTTAAGTGACAAACTCAATCTCAAACTATTGTAATGTCATGACAAACAAACAATTAGTGAAACAATAATCAAGATACACTAAAGGGTTATGCATATACATATATCAATTTCTTAATTTAGGTTATTTGGTGTAATACTCCTTTTGTCCGGGTCAATTGTTGTCCTTTAATTTTGGTACAATGATGTACCAAAAAAAAAAGGAGGGGCCAATTACTAAATGACAAGTGGAACAAATTGAGTGTGAATGATCAAATTACTCATCAAGTTTATTTTTAAAATAAAAAGCAAACAATTGACATAGTCATATTTGAGAATGGAGTACATAAGAGGCAAAAAAATTAGAGACATTTTCTAAAAAAAAAAAAAAAAAATAGTGCATATTTTAACATCTTGAAATAGTCATATTTGAGAATGGAGTACATAAGAGGCAGAAGCTTATCTCCTTATAACTATCACCAATTTCACTCAAACAATGAATGAAGTAACACAAATGGGTAACAATGACTAATCGTAATAATTTTAAAAATTCTTGAATCTTATTATTTAAAATTTAACGATTTTTCTAACATGTGCCCGCAAAGATTTAATATAATGGCTCCTCCATAAGCCCTGGAAAGTTCAAGAACATGTCAGTTTCTTGATCCAGCATTGCCTCCAAAAACGTCGAACCCTGTGACGACATTGAAGTCGATGGAACTCCCTGAAATTGGTCACCATTAAACTCCACATTGCCTATTTCAGGCATCCTGCAGGATTGCAAAGAATTGAAAAATCTTATATCATCAAATTCTTGCTCTTGTTCTTGTTCTTGATCTTGAACTGGTTTATTGATTGCCTCGTCTAGGAGAAATTCATGCCAACTGAATGACTCAGGAGGGGATTTAACCACTTGTCCTGCATTATTATTATTATAACCTGAATTTGATGATGAATTGTTATTAAAGGGTAGCTGAACTGACTTAAGATGAGGGTAATACTTATTATTATCATAACTTGTTCCTTCTGTAACAAGGCTTATGGCTTGTAATTGTGAAAGAAGGTCTAGTGAATGACTAGTATCGTGTGAAAAATTAGGAATTTGTTGTGGGTTTGAGATGAAATTATTATAAGGTTCGGGTTTTGGGAGGGTAAATGAAGCGACTTTCTTAAAGTCTCCCTTCATCGTTCCTATGTATCGAGAGCTACTACCAGTAGTCGCTCTTGAGAGACCACCTATCTTTCCGTAGTCTGCAAGGATTTGGGAGAAGGGTTTGTGAGTGACAGGATCGATTCCTCTCTCGGTTAGCTTCTTCTTTAACTTGGTGTTCCAATGGATTTTTATGTCGTTGTCGGACCGTCCTGGAAGTTGATGTGCTATTATAGCCCACCTGGTGCATCATTGGTAAATTTGGCATGACTATAGTTTAGGAGACATAAGAAAATGAAAATTGTATGATGAACAAACATGGTTAAATGTGTGACTAAGCTAAAAAAAAATTAGTATGGCAAATCGGAGATGAATTAATAGAACAGGTTTTAACACAGATTCTTGTATGAGACTGTTCCGCCATGAGATCAACAAAATCACTCATATATCGAATATTCATTAGTATTTAGGTTAATATCATAATACGACGATTTAATACGACGTAAAGGAGAAAAGAGAAGAGATCACCTGCTACCAACAGCTGCATGAAGCTTGATAATAAGCTCCTCCTCATGTTGAGAAAAACCCTCGTTACTCCATTTTCCTTTGCAACTTTTCCCACATCTTTTCAACCCAGAAGAAGATTCTTCTTCGCATTCATTCATAACCCAAACAAAATTAGATTTGAATCGTGTTATAAACGCTCTGTATTATTTAGTTCTAAATAATGGAATAAAGCAATATGACCCCAGAAAGAGTGTTTATATAGTGAAATGGAAATAATATTGTTGACTACTTTTAACTAGTTTATCTCCTTATAGGCGGAAGTCATTGAGACACCAGACACGGACTAATGCAAATATGTTGAACAAAGGGATGTTTACATACCTTGTTTCCCATGTGTGGATGATACATAATGTAAGATCTTAGCATCATCCTCTTCTCTCCAACCTCTTTTCTTATAATTAGTTTTATCATTACATGGTGGTCTTACCATCTTTATTACCTAGATATATACTTCAATTTTCTAAATTTATGAATTAATCAATAATCGAAAACAAATGAAACAATTAATAAGAGAAAATTGAAGCTTTAACAAAGGGAAATTCCCTTCATGGGGTATAAGAGGTGAGTTTAAAGGGGTTAAGGGAGCGTCTCAAAATGTGAAAAGCGTGAATGCTTAAAAGTCCTCCTCCTCGTCGAAGCTAAATTTTCATGATGGAAGAAGCATGGAAATGAATTGAAGATGATTAAGTGAAACAGATTATATGAACTTTTTTTAGTCTCCACATCTCTTGAACTTGGCATTGGAAGAAGCATGCATATATCATTTGCTTTTGGTTTTGGTTTGAGAGAAATTCAGGTTTAATTTGGGTGTGACTTAATTTGGTTAAGAGTTGTAAACTTGTAAGTATATTATTTAAAATATAGAATTGTTTATATTTATTGATTTTGGTTGTGAAAGAAAATGACTTTTTTTTATTAGTAAACAATCACAAGTTACGCGACGAAGGAATTTTTTAAATGACTTTTTAAACCTCGAATAGAATTCAGTGTGAAAAGAGATGAAATTAATTGGTATTAAGTTGGTAGGAAACTAGGAATATGTCTATATCAAAGGCTCCTACGAAACATAAATATAATTAATCACGGTGAATTTTGTTGTTTAGGGACAGTCCGCGGGCTATGTAATTTCAAACGAATGGAAATGGTTCGAGATAACGAGGACCATGGGGTGACAATGTGACATGACGATAAGAGAGTCTTAATCTGAAATTGATTTAGAGACGGGAAAATGAGGTAATATTGCAATTTACCCTTAGCATTGACAAGTTTGGGTCTTATATTGGGCTTAGATGTGGAGTAGTAGCCTAGTACATAGGCTCAACTTGTGCATTGTTGGATCATGCATTGATAAATTTGGGTCTTTTATACTTTTGTTTGAAAAAACGTTTGGGCCTCATTTTGGGTCCAATCCATTATCCTCAACTGGGACTCGGTTACGCTTATTTCATCTTTATTTTTCATTTTTCAACCACATTTTTATGGGATTTCCCTATAGCATGAGACTGACCGATTCAAAATTATAAAATCCTATATATCAATAACTGAAGTTGTAATTTTTATATGGCGTGAAAATTTATTAAATAGTCCTGAGGTAGACATCATCATGTCATCAAAATAAATTTTATGATGTATACTAAATGCATTTTTTTTGTGATCTAAGGGCTAATGAGCTAGTCTAATCCATATACGAAGTATTGTTTGTTCAAAGTTACAAATTGTTAGCCTTTATGTTCAAAATTACAAATCGTTAGTGCTCTAGTGTTGAACATGTGCTAACAACTCAGACAACAACAAACTTTAAGCCTCCAAAGCAAAGAAAAAAGTACTCTATTACCTTATTGTAAAGGTAAATTAGCTCACATAATGATGAATGCCACTCATGTATGTTTAACACTTTAACTTGAAGTACAAAAAATTATGCATTCATGATCATGTAAAACAAAACTGATTTTTTGTGTATCGCAATTTGCACCCAGACACATCATTCTAAATACTCGTTGTATGTCCGATATTCGGATATGCTGACGCGATACGACACTTTAACACTTCATTTAAAAAAAAAATTGAAAACTGTATATAGAATGAGCGTATCCAACATTCTAATACAGTGTCAGGTGCCAAGTCAGGTTTAAATTAACCGCCCTTGTAAAGGTTGTTATGTCTTAGTGACAAGTGATTTTGTATATATTGAAATCCAAAATCCTTAAAAAGGAAATGAAGCATCTATTCTTTGACACTTAAATTAATTAAAGAGTTGATGATTGACGGCATTCGTTGTATGTCTTGTTGTTTAATGAATGTTGGAAGCCTGTGAGACAGGTCAAATGAAGAAGGTCCAGCTAAATTATGTGAGCACACAATTATTACTAGTTGATACATGCATGCAACATTGCAACATATTCAATTTTTCATTATTCATCACTAATTATATGACAGACAAATAGACAATTATAATTCAACTTCGATAATCGGAGTTTCAATTAGTCTTAAGAATGTCTTATTCGAGCCGTTCAATAATCAATAGCATATTCGTTAGATTCAAAACTTGAGAAGGCAACTTATAAGAAAAGTGATATGGCAATAACAAAAATATTATTTTTTGAACAATAATCATAAATTAATTCAGGGATATATAAATATTTTTGTTTAGGCCATATTCTTTTCGGCTTAAAAAGTTGAAATTAACTTAATGAAGTTGAATTGAACTAAACTGACTTAATGGGGGGCTGAACTAAACAGAACTGAAGTAAGAGTTAATTTGTGAAAAACTGAATTGAATGAAGCTGAAATAATGAATTGAAATTAAGTCGAAATAAATAAAATCGTCTTGTTGGAACTTGGAACGAATCAAATCTCTAGATCAAATGCAAAATAGTTTTTTTTATTATTATGCAAAAACACAAATTCTTGTTTGTGACGACACATATCCGTCACTCTTGAGTAACGGATACCATTTTACCTCACAAAGTACCCACTTTTTCTCTCTCTGCAACACTATTCATGTGGTCTCCTTTCTCCACTAACCCATTTTGTTACCATTTTATCTCACAAAATATTCGCCACAAATGGTAACGCGTGAAACCAATTGATGCAAAAATAGTTGATGCGAGTACTAAAGTTGGATCCTTGACAATAGACATGACATGTTTTGCCGTTAAATTGTTGTTTTACTTGATTAGATCTTCACTTGATGTGACATTCATTGTATTCAAATCTCAATTATATTCCACTTAATATCAAATTTCGAATCTGTTCCTCAACGGTCAATTTAACAACTATGCGTCTATACGTCTATGACACAAAATCCATCGAATATACGACTACGTGGTCCCCAGTCCCCTCCTTTTTATACGCATAAAGGGCAAGGGCGCAAGCCGTAAGGTGGTAAACTGTTAATGGTAGTCTTTGGTCGAGAAATTTGGTAGAACCCGCAAAATTGACCCGTTTAAATGAGCTGATCCCATATTAGTAGTGGCACAAATTCTCACTTTGGACAGACACTATCCGTCTAAAATTATAGACAGATAGTGTCTCTCTCACGAAATGAGAGTGGATAGTGCAAGTGGTGGGAAATGGATACCCCTAATTTCCCTCTCACTTGAATTTTGTGAGAGACCACAATCCGTCTACAGCTTTAGACGGATACCGTGCGTCTATAATGAGACGGATTGTACTAGTGGTGATCCAAGCTTGATCCGAATTTGAATTAACCAGACTCAAATATTTATTGTTTTAAATTAACATTAATCATAAATAATTTGATAATAACAAACTTAAAAATAACATAACCTAAAATGACTCGACTCGTAGCAACATGGATCGAAATAATTCAAACCCGAGCTATCCTAAGCCGAACACGAATCGGTTGACTCGTTCGTCGAGTCTAGTCTTGAGTGAGTTATCTCAAATTTCATGGGTGTGTTGTTGTCCGAAGACTATTAATAACTCTTTTTATATTGGTATACTCCATATAAAAGTATTTTATGTTTATTGTATTGTTCATATCTCATTTCAATTATTTGAAAATCAATTATAACTTGGTTGTATAATATAACAGTTTAGCATATGGATTAATTAAAGCTTCAAGTTATCTTGATTTTCTATATTTCTCATATTTTATGGTCATATATGAGTAGTATATTACTACACTCGTTAAATTTTATCAACTTATTCGTTAATTTGTTAAATATGTAGATAAATAATCTATGAAGTATGTACAAAATATGTTTAAATTGAGTTGTCATTTTTTTTTCAGATTAATATTTTTAAAACGTCGGACACAATATATATGGAGTATGTAAGAACCTTCTAGGTTAAATTGTTTTATTTAACAAAATTAAATTGCATAACACTATAAAGGAAAAAAGATTGAATAATATGACTTGGACTATTGACAGTGAAAGAGAATTAATTACGTCGCCTAATTTGACACATTGCAATCGTGAATGTGGCTTCTTCCATGTTGCTTTGAAAATTTGAAGGCAAACACGTTAAAGTCCTTATTTGTGGGACGTAGTACAAAATTTCGATATTTTGTGCCGTCTTACAAGTCAACTAGTCAAGCTCGCAAAGTCTTTTAACAAGTAGTGCGAAATGAGAAACTTCTAGCGAAAAGAAAGAAAAGTTTACGTGAATTTTACGTGAATTTTGCCAATCAACCGATAGTTTACGTGAAACTTCTAGCGAAAAGAAAGAAAAGTTTACGTGAATTTTGCCCAAGTGTATAAATTGGTAACAAAATTATTGTAATAATCTTAAATTTATCAATTATAAGCGAATAGTTTACGTGAATTTTGTCAATCAACCGATAAAACACCCTATCATTTATACATTACATAAATTATACTCGGTAATTCTTTTGTTTTCTATCAACTACCAAATGACGATGTAAATAAAATTTGTTTTTTTTTTTTTTTTTTTTTGGTAAAAATCAAATTTGTTATAGTGATTTTGTTTTATTTATTTAAGGAATTGAATCTTGTTTTGCTATTGATGAGATTAAATAACATCAAACTTGTAAGAAGTGATCATTATCAAGCTATGTATTTCCTCCGATTTTTTATATATGTCGTTTTGCTTTTTTTTTTTTGAAGTGAACCTTTGATTTTATATTTACTGTGACACCCTTAAATTTAGCGATAATTAAAAACGTAAAATCTAAAGAAAAACTGACAGGATATGTTTGTAATTGGTTCAACTAGACAAAACCTGTAATTTTTTAAAATTTTCCTAAACCATTCACAAACATCTCCAACTTAAGAGTGCCAAAAACCTGCAAAATCTAATAAACTTATTTACATAACCACGCTAAAGACACGGGGATATAATGATACAAACCAAAATAGAAAAGGGAGACATATGTCCCTTTAAAATATATACCAAACCAAAAGTTAAAGGTGTCTACAAAATAAAAACCAAACTAAGTCCAAGGTTCTCTTGCTCACTAGCTCGTCCGTGAACCCCAACTAAGCATCATCAACCTGTCAATCGCATTTTATACAAACACGAAAGCCACAATTCAGTGGGGAGTAACTTCGAGTCCTCCCAGCCACGAAATGTCATATTTAATGTAACATGTAGTGTAACATGTAAACCATATGATAAACAATTTAATTATCAAGTATTCTAACCTATGACCCCTAAACTGACCAAATTAAACTATCATGTGAAACATATAACAAATAGTAATTCAAACTTTATCAATTGTAACCGGCTTACATCTCACCTATTAAAATTCATAAAATCACCATACAAGAAAGGGCAATATATCAAAGACAGGCATAAGTTCTTAGCACGGTCAATAGTCACTCTGTAACTCGAGTCTATACCACGAGGTAGGGAAGGTAATCGAACCGGTATCTTGGCTCAGCGGTTAATATTAATAAAACATGGCCAAGACACAACACAACCCTAGCCTAAAATCGCCTGAGACCTAGACATGCGGATACACACCACCGCACCCAAGACCCACAATTTTTCTAAAACAAAGTGAGTACCCTAAGGAGTCCACCAAAGGGTTGGCTAGTACTTAAGTTGACCACTTACTATCAAAATAAGTAACGAGGTCATGCCCCAACTTGGATATAAACCCACCAAGTCAGGAACACAAAGGCTATTAAGCAGTGAACATATACTCGTCAAAGACTATAAAGACCTATCTATGATGAAGGCCGAAATACTCACCTAGGACCTAGTCCCAGCTAGTCCCAGCTTGAATACTTTAGCCCACACCACACAAGACAAGTAAGACACCCACTTAACCATAAGAGGGCAAAGAGTCCAACTTACCAACATAAATGCTAACATTCTATCATGTGAAATGCTATATAAATGTCTATTCAGCAGACAATCCAACAATAAGTATTCAATACCAATTTCCAATACTAACAATATTAACCATATTAAAGGTTTCGGTGAATCTAGGGCCGTTTCTACAATATAAGAAGCTACTTAAATCAACTAACTACACATGTGAAATAAAAATATAATAAATGGCCTAAAACAAGAAAAAGGCCGATTATCTAATTCATTCAAAATTTCATCCAACCGAATTTTTACCCGCAACCCCTGACCACTGCGGACAGTGCGGGTTAAATTGGTGACCAATCACACAATTGGTGACATCGAATCGGCCCAAAGGGACCAAGGCTCAGTTTTCGGCATAATCATCCAACATTACAATTATCGCTATATAATTCATTCTGAGCCTATTCTTTACAATTTCATTTTCTAACCTATACTAACATGTGCAACTTCCATTATAAACATAATTTTTACCTTTAACATAATTTTTACTACTAATATGATTTAATTCAAAAGTGTACTCATATGTAACTCATACTAACTATGACATTAATAAACCCGAAATGACAAATATTGCATGAAAAACCGCGAAACAAGCAACGGGCTGACCCGGGCTAGCCGTGGGCCAGCCGTGGGCCTGCCGGGCCTGCTGCCGCCACCCCTACACCTTCATTTTTCCGTTTTTATTCATTTTAACTCGTTTTAAGCATTACTTAATCGTTCCCATTCCATTTCTATACTAATATGAGTACTAAAACTAACAAAAACATGCATGCAACCCATTTTATCATGTGAAAAATTAACTACTCAAACAAAAATCACACAAACATACAAAAAGCAAAGAATGTGACGATTATTAGTCGAGTAACTCGAAATATGTTACCTTAAGCTAGAAAATGAGCAATTAGCACCTTGAAAACCAAACCCTAACAAGCAACTAGCCACTATCTTTGACAATATACGAGTCCCCAAACTCTTCCTCCATTTCTTCACCTAAATAAACAAATAAAACACAAAAATAAGCATAAAAACCGAAATTGTGCCAAAATTCGTCTTAAAACAACTTCAAGAAAACTGAAATTAAAATATACCAGATTATAGATCTCGACGAGAGGATTCCGGAAATATAAATTATGCGAAAATCCGACAAGAAACGAGAAAGTTATGGTGAAAATAGCTTGGATTTTAAGATGAAATGGTGTTTTGTTGTTTGGGATAGATTAGAATGAAGAAGGACAAAGAAAATCAGAAAAAAAAGAAAGGGGAAGGGGGTGTCCGCGGGAAAGGAAAGGAGGAAAGGAAGGGAGCGGGTTTTTAGTCGGGATTTTACGAGTCGGTTTTGGTTCGTTTGATAATAATTAATAGTTTTTGTCAAACGAATTCAAATTCGACAAAACCAAAGTTCTTAAACACGAGATTACAAGAAAATTGAGTATTCATATGACCCGTTTCCAAAATCGTTTGCCCAATTTTTAATAGAGTTGTCATTTTTCCCCGAAATGCCCTTATTTCGAAATAAAAAGTTTTTACACGGTTTAAACTATTTTTAATCATTTCAAAACTATCAAAATAAATACTTTTCTTCAAAATATAATAAAATTATATTTCTTTGAATTATTATTACTTCAAATACATTAATATCAAATTTTACTTGATTAATAAATTACTTTCGCAAAATAATAACGGTCCAAAATTACGGGGTGTTACATTTACAATATGTTCAAAAGTTATAGGTATTAAATTCTTTACGCAAACCTCAGTATATATCATAATGTTTAATCATATACTTTAACAGATATTAAAAAGGGAAATGAGTATCTTAAAATATGAGAATTACGTATATATACTCCATTCTATTTTAAATAAACTTTCCTAATTCATTTCTCGCCTATTCACAATAACTTCCATATTTCTGGTAGGTGTTTGTGTGTGTTAGGCGAGTATTAGTAAGCAATAAGTAAATAGAGGAATGATCTTATCTGGAACGAAAGTTGTGGCGTGACTTGAGGTCACTGTCCTAAAGTCGATTATGCCTCGTCTACTACATACGGACTCAATAGCATTCGATCCCCAGGATTACACAACCGCTACAAACTTCGTGTAGGTAAGAGTGCAGATGAGAACTACCAAAAATGTTGCCAAGACTTCAGAATAAGGAAACATTAACAACGCGGGTGATCTTTGTTAATGTTGAAACCAGAAAACGTTAACTACCTGAACTTTGTTAACGTTGAAACCAGGAAACCTTACAACACGGGTGAACCTTTTAACGTTGAAATCAGGAAACATTAACAACAAGTGTGAATCCTTTTAGTGTAGAAACTAGAAGAGAACTGTTTTTTGTTGTGGGTTGAAATGTCTGAATTGTGTGGGTATTTATAGTCAAAAATGGGAGAAGTGACTGTTGTGGTGAACAGCATGCATTGGGCACAGTTGAGCTGAAACGAGCAGAAACATGCAATGGCTGTAGGTGAGCAGGGGCATGCAATGGCCCCATCAAGAATCTCTTGTGGCTGTAGCTAACTCTACTGCTGCAAAAGTGAAGGCTAGTGACTTCAGAAGGGAATCTAGCTAATAAAATAAAAACAGTAGAATTTAGGCCCAAAACGTGGACAAGCCTGCACCGCAGGAGCGACGTGGCGAGGCGCGTGCGCGCATGTGTGGTTCGTTAGATACTTACCACACATCACCTAGTAATGTAGTGTAAAGAGACATATATAAACCCATTAATACTTTGTTATTTTGTTAATGTGGTACAAAATATTACCACTCAAAGCTTCTTTTGAAGCATATTTCCAACAATCCCCCACATGATTCAAAAGAAGACACGAAGAAAACAAGAGAAGTCTTTGGCAACGGAAATTTAGTGTGAAAACGCTGGTGTCTTGTGGACTTTAACCAGTGTCTAGTGCCTTACAATTGATCTTAACCGCCATTCTAGATGGATCTAAGCCTTTAACCTTGAAATGGAGTTGGTTTGAGGTCAACTGCGCACTTACTAGATCTCAAATTAGGGCGAGAATTCGCAACATCCGTGAACTCATCATGAACGAAATGGTGTAAATATCTTTTACTTGAACTAGCCAAGTGCCCCCTCAATAGTTTTTCTTGGTACTTCATGAATGTCTCTAGAGACCCCAAGTCAAAATAGTCTCTTGGGGGTAGGGCAAGGCACCCCCTACATCCACATATGTGAGTTCATCAAATTTGACTGTCACAAACCATCCTTTCCGGACTATAAACTCATTAAGAGCAAATGCTCATCCTTACAAACTGACAGTAAAAATTAAATGCATATAATACTACATCTTAAGCAAATTAGGAATGGTAGTGTTATTAATCGTCTTGAGTTTCTTGTGATTTCGTTTGACCTGTTGAATTTAAATAATTAAGACGTGTATCCATCACAAGTCACTCCTTTACAGGCTTTAGACCCATTCCAGTGCTGACTCCAGCACCACTTTTCTGCAGAGGCCTATGGTTAGAGGATCGGCAATGTTCCTCTCGGATCTTACATACTCGAGTGATATCACATTATCTCTGATCAGATTTCTCACAATTCCATGCCTTAAGCGAATGTGTCTCTTTTTGCCGTTGTACGCTTGATTCTTAGCTACCCCGATCGCAGCTTGTGAATCACAGTGCAGGGAAACTGATGAAGTCGGCTTTCCCCACAAAGGAATATCTGCTAGAAGGCCTCTTAGCCATTCAGCTTCTTCTCCTGCCAAAGCTAAAGAAATAAACTCAAATTTCATAGTAGATTTAGCAAGACAAGTTTGTTTAGTCGACTTCCAAGAAATAGCACCACCAGCAAGTGTGAGCACATAACCACTAGTAGAATGGATCTCATCATTACCGGATACCCAATTAGCGTCACAAAAACCTTTCAAAACACAAGGTGTTCTATGGTAGTGTAAGCCCCAATCCATGGTGCCTCTTAGGTATCTCAATAGTCTTATTAGCGCATTCCAATGATCTCTACTAGGGTTATGAGTATATCTACTAAGTCTGCTAACGATGTATGCTATATCAGGTCTCGTGCAGTTCATTAAAAACATGACATTACCAATCACTTTATCATATTCTTCTTGAGACAACGTTATTACCATTATTCTTTGTTAGGTGAATACTAGAATCATGGGGAGTGTGTAGTGGTTTATAATCATATTGATTGAACTTTCTCAAGGTTTCCTCAACATAATGAGATTGACTCAGACACAAACCACATTCGGTTTTAGTGATTTTGATACCAAGAATTACGTCCGCTTCACCCATATCTTTCATGTCAAATTGTGAGCTCAAGAAGTTTTTTGTTTCATTTACCACTTTCATGTTAGTGCCAAAGATAAGCATGTCGTCTACATATAAACAGATTATTACGCAACCATTTTTATTAAATTTGGCATAGACACATGAATCGGAGTCGTTAACTGCAAATCCATTTGATGTAATAGTCTTGTCAAACTTGTCATACCACTGTTTTGGTGCTTGTTTTAAACCATATAAAGACCTGATTAACTTACAAACCTTATCCACTTGACCTGGAACAACACATACCTCGGGTTGCCTCATGTAAATTTCCTCATACAGGTCACCATTTAAAAAGGCAGTTTTAACGTCCATTTGATGTATGACAAGATTATGAACAGATGCAAGTGCTAGCAAAGCTCTAATTGTGGATACTTTAGTCACGGGTGAATAAGTGTCAAAGAAATTTAGACCCTTTGTTTGACGGTTTTCACAAATGACCAATCTAGCCTTGAATTTATCAACAGACCCGTCTGGCTTAAGTTTTTTTTTTAAAAACCCATTTGTTACTGAAAGTTTTACAACCCCTAGGAAGTTCGGTCAAAATCCAAGTATTGTTACTCATTATGGAATCGATTTCGCTATTAATAGCCTCAAGCCAAAAGAAAGAGTCAACTGATTGCATGGCCCCTTTATAAGTTCTAGGGTCCTCTTCAAGTATAAAAACATTTATCTCATGTTCATTTAGACACATGTTCTCGGTTAACAAGGTCGTGACAAAGTCTGACCCAAAGCTAGTTTTGGTCCTGACACATTTACCTCTTCTAGGTTCCACAAGTTCGTTGGCAGGTGCAGACTCATGTGATGAAGAACAAGATGCAACATGTAAATTAGGTTTTATAGTTTTCATAGGAAATATATGTTCAAAAAACTCAACATCTCTTGACTCTCTAATGGGTCCAAATCCTGACGAGTCTTTAACTATCATTCGATATGCAGCATTATTTGCGGCTTTACCAATAAAAATAACATCCATAGTTTTGGTCCAGTTTTATTTCTTTGAAAATCGGGAATACCGATCTTAGCCAAACACCCCCACACTTTCAGATAATTAAGGTTAGGTGGATAACCTTTCCATAATTCATACGGGGTTTTACCGGTTTTCTTATGAGGAACACGATTTAGAATATGACATGCATATAAAATGGCTTCCCCCCACATGTTATTAGGCATACCAGAACTTATAAGCATTGCGTTCATCATATTTTTAAGAGGCCGGTTTTTTCTTTCAGCTATTCCATTTTATTGAGGAGCATAAGGTGCTCTATACTCATGAATAATATTATGTGACTCGCAGAAATTCTTAAGTGGACACCCCTTATATTCTTCACCTCTGTCTGATCTGACTCGTTTGATTTTCAAATCTAATTGGTTTTCGACCTCGGTTTTAAAAATCAGAAATTTTTCTTTAGCCTCGTCTTTAATACTTAACAAGTAGACTCTTGTATATCTAGAGAAATCGTCAATGAAAGTAATATAATAATGTTTACCTCCTCTGCTCATTATGTTTCTAAAGTCACCTAGGTCGGAATGTATTAACTCTAGGAGACTCGTAGACCTTTTAACATATTTATTAAACGGTGTTTTGGAATGTTTAGCCTCAACGCATACTTCACATTTATCAAAACACTTATTGCTAAAATTAGGAATCAAATTTTGTTGTTTCAGTCTTTTAATAGACGCCACATTCGAGAAATATTCTTATTAATGGTCTCAACATCAAGTACAAATAATCCAGCGTTACAAAAACCCTTTCCCACGAAATTCCCATTTTTGGTGAGAACAAGCTTATCAGATTCAAAGGTTAGTTTAACACCAGCTTTGTTAAGAAGAGACCCGGATATGAGGTTTCTCCGGATGTCGGGTACATGCAGCACATTATTTAGTTCAAGAGTCTTTCTGGATGTCAACTTGAGAAGGACTCTTCCCTTTCCTTGTACTCTAACAGTGCTAGAGTTTCCCATGAATACACATTCACCTTCGGGTACTTCCGAGTACTCTTTGAACATCTATGTAGAAGTGCATATGTACCTTGTAGCACCCATATCCAAGACCCATTCGGAAACATTATTGACTAGGTTGACTTCAGACACAACAACAGCTATGATATCGTCTGACTCGACTAAGTGGGCTTGTGGTTTGTTTTGTTTATACCTGACATTTTGACCATCCGGACAAAATCTAGTAGCATGACCGGGTTTACCACAAGTGAAACAGTCACCCTTGAGTTCCCTTTTATTCCCCTTGAAGTTTTCAGTTTTCTTAGGCTCGGTATTAACCTTGTTTGGTCCCTTTGAAAAGTGTTTTGGTCCTTTTGAAAAATGTTTCTTAGACTCGACCAAATTAGAAGCGGAGGAAGAGTGTTCTATATGTTTGCCTTTAGATTGAATTTGATTTTTTTCCTCTATTTTTATGTGAGATACAAGTTCTAAAAGGATGGTAGTTTTATATTGTGTACGAAATTCTGCCAAGAGGGTGGTAGTTTATCAAGTAAGCAATTAGCTTGAAATATTTCACAAATGTTCATCCCCACGGCAGTGATTTCAGAGCACAAGTTTTCATACTCGTGACTTGGTCTATAACGGGTTTATGGTCAGTCATTTTAAAAGCTAACCACCTACTGCAAGTATATTTTTTAGACCCATAGTCGTCAGTACCATATTTCGTTTTAAGAGCATCCCATAGATCTTTAGCAAGTGAAATGTTACTATAAATTTTATAGAGGGCGGGAGTCATACAGTGAAGAAGCATTCCCCTACAAGTTTTATTAACGAAATTAAAATCCCTTCTAGTTTTCAGGGGCAGTAGTATTGGTAAGAGTGTAGTCTACCTCAAGTTGGCTAAAAAAGAAACCCATTTTATCATACTACATTTTATAGTCTTTTCCGTTAAAGAGTTCAAGTTTAGACATGTCGGGTATAATGGGGTTTGACAGAAAAGGTGTGGTGATAGGGATAGCATCAGATGTTTGACTACCACTGGCCATAATGAAAAAAGAAAGCAAAATAATCGACTTTAGATTGTTAGGCGAGTAGTAGTAAAACAGTAAGTAAATAGAGGAATGATCTTATCTGGAACGAAAGTTGTGGCGTGACTTGAGGTCGCTGTCCTAAAGTTGATTATGCCCCGTCTAATACACACGGACTCAATAGCATTCGACCCCCAGGATTACACATCTGCTGCAAACTTCGTGTAGGTAAGAGTGCAGATGAGAACCACTAAAAACGTTGCCAAGACTTCAGAATAAGGAAACATTAACAACGCGGGTGATCTTTGTTAATGTTGAAACTAGGAAACATTAACTACTCGGGTGAACTTTGTTAATGTTGAAACCAGGAAACATTAACAACACGGGTGAACCTTTTAACGTTGAAACCAGGTTACTATAACAACAAGTGTGAATCCTTTTAATGTAGAAATCAGAAGAGAACTGGTTTTTATTGTCTGTTGAAATGGCTGGATTGTGTGGGTAAAATGGGAGAAGTGAATGTTGTGGTGAACATCATGCATTGGACACAGTTGAGCAGAAACATACAATGGCTGCAGGTGAGCAGGGGAATACAGTGGCCCCGTCAGGAATCGGTTATGGCTGTAGCTGACTCTACTGCTGCAAAAGTGAAGGCTAGTGACTGCAGAAGGGAATCTAAATAATAAAATAAAAACAGTAGAGTTTAGGCCTAAAAGGTGGGCAAGCCCACAACCCCACACCACAGGAGCCTAGAGCCCGAGCCCGGCCCAACGTAGCGAGGCGCGCGCGCGCGTGTGTGTAGGGTTGTTCATTGGTCCGGGACCGGACCGGACCGGACCAAACACCTTGGACCAAAGACCAAATAAGGCTGAAATGGTGGACCGTGGACCGGACCATATTATATCGGTCTGGTCCGGTTTGGTCTTTGGTAAACACGTGGACCGGACCGGACCGGACCAAATGGACCATATTATCTTAAAAATATCCAAGATTAAAACTCATAATATGGTTCAAGAAGTATTGCCGGAAGATGAACAAAGTATGTCTCTATTATCCGACTAGCAATGAGCTCATATGCCGCTTCAGAAGGGCGGAAACTATCCCAAATTATAATCACATTAAGAAGTCTGGGTAATGACGGTTATACTGACAACGTTATTCTTCCGGCAGTACTCCTTGAACGATTCTAGATGAAAATTTATAGTAACATTATTCTTAGATAATAATAAATACGGAGTATATCCTTAATGGACACAAGGCGTAAACAATCTTAAAAACCAAATACAAAATTGAAATACGAATGTCTTGTTTTCAGCAAAAATAAAAACTAGAACTAAAGTTTTATTGAATAACTATGAAGAGTGAAGTATTGAGTTCTTGAGTAGTTAGCTTCCAGTTATGCATTCATAGGATCGACACCATCTACCACATTGTCGTCCAAGTTTATATCGTCCAAATCTGTAGAAGTAATTGGATAAAGTATGTTAAAAACTTAGAATGTGTTATAATACAATTAGCCATTATGAGAATTTTGAAGCTACTAAGCTACTGCATCTTACCTTTCTCAAGATTTTCCAAGTCTTCCAAGAGGTCGTCTACATTAATTTGTTCTCCAGCCATACGAAACCAGTCTTGAGCGCAAATAAGAGCTTGAACCATCTTTAAAATACATGATATATATAATCAGAATGAAGAAATAAAAACAACGTTGTATGATATTAAAATTTGTGATAATAAGATATTACAAAATTACCTTTGGAGTTAATGAGCTTCGAAACTGATCAAGAGTGCGCCCTCCCGCACTGAATGCCGACTCCGAGGCAACAATAGATATAGGCATTGCAAGTATATCTCTGGCCAGACGAGAAAGAACGGGAAAGCGAGGACTTTGAAGCTTCCACCATGATAGTATATCAAAGGGTGTTTCTTCAGAATCATGGATTAAGTTAGCCCCATTCATATAACTTTGTAACTCGGTCTTTATAAGCCCCCCGCCTCCCGGGCCACTTGAGAGCTTTCTAATTTGACCCATTATTTGTCTATGCATATGATTTCCCCTTAGAACAACACTAACTGATGAACAATTACCCACTGATGCAGCATTACTGGACAGTCTAGTATGGGAATCTGAGGGTTTATATTTCATCCAATACTCATAAAAAAGATCATATAGTAGCCGTGAATACCAATCTAAAGTAAAGATTTGATTATATCTCTTTACTGAATTTAAAAAGATCATATAATAACAAACTAGGGAAAAAATGATACTGGTAAAAATTTATTTTATAATCTTATTCTTACAAGATTTAAAAATATCATATGAAATTATTGGTTATAAAATTTGGTTCACGGTCCGATCTACGGTCCTTTCGGGTTGGTCCAGGATCGGACCGAAGACCAAAGTAGTGGACTGCGGACCGGACCGTATATTATTTGGTCCGGTCTGGTCCGGACCAAATGGTCCGGTCCGGTCTTTGGTCCGGACCACCGAGTGAACACCACTACCTGTGTGATTGGTTAGATACTTACCACACATCACCTAGTAATGTAGTGTAAGAAGAGATATATAAACCCATTAATACTTTGTTATTTTGTCAATGTGGGACAAAATATTACCACTCAAAGCTTCTTTTGAAGCATATTTCCAACAGTGTGGTCCAAATTTAATTGTATGATGGAGTAATGTTTTTATTTTGTATGGTTCAAATTGAATTGAATGGTGGGGTGTTGTGTTTACTTAAATTTTGTACATAAGGAGTATAGGAAAATTTGTTTAGAATATGAGGGAGTATATAAAATAAATAATAGGAGTACAAGCTTTACAAAGGTTGTTCTATGACACGTCATATAATTATAAAAATTGTTTTACAGGATAATTAGTGTAAATAATACACTTATAAGAGAATCGACCACACTTTAACTGTGTTCTTTTTGTCTTAATTTTAACTCATTTTAGTTCAGTTTAACTCTATTCAAATTAATTCTTCCTTTAACTTCAAATCTCCAATCGATTTAACTCAGCTTATTTAATTCAGTTTAACTTCATTCACTCAAAGAAAACAGGGTCTTTGTGTATGTTACTCTAATGGTCCAATCTTTACCTCCTAAGACTTCAATAGTTGAATTCATCGGTTACAAACTATAACATGACAGTTTACCAAATGCATTAATCACCCAACGACATTAATAAGCGGAAGTACTACGGCTATGTGTATCCATAAATTAAGTCTCTGTCCCGCCTGCCTTTCTTTCGTCTTTTAGCTTCAAAATGACAAAGAGTTCATGCTTTTTTTTTTTTGTTAAGTTGAGGTAAGAATGGGTTTGGGATGGTTACACTGAAAATCTCCGCCAATGTCGAAATAATTTACAGAAATCCGATAAAGGTATAAGATCATTTCCTAGTTAAAGTGTCGAAAAATATTTACTTGATTGTAAATCTAGTTTAGGGTGATTTGTGTGAAAGTTAAGAGATTAAGCGTATTAGATGGCTTTTAAATTGTTGAAAAGTTTTTTTTTTTTTGGGAGTCATGTAGGGTTATTGGTTTTATTATAAACTCCATTGAATTTTGACTTATAAGGATAAGCTTAGTCATTTCGTATATAAGGGGTTATTCAAAAAAAAAATGTGATTGAAGCTTCGATTTGATTTGATTTGATTAAAATATAAATATAAAAAGTTTCATCGGATCTGTAAGATTTAAGTGGTCATTTGGTTACACTTAAAAAGTACGTTAATTTCAAAACAACGTGAATTACAAAATGGATAAGTTATTTCACGTGTTCCAATTCACGGGAATAATATCTTACTACAAATTACACTTCCTTCATGGTAGTCCATAATATTTTAGTTATGATCATTTGTTTACCTTTACTTTTGGTACAAAGACAAAAGAGAGAGGATTAAACTATTTGAGGATATTATTATTGTATGACAAATGAGGGTCTTTCGCCAAAATAGCCGTTTAACTCAAACTATTTACCAAAATGACTATTTTATAAATTTAATTATCAAAATGACCATCTGAGTTATAAAATTGCGCAATTAATGCTAAACTACAAAATTTTCTTCCACATTTATCAAATTTATTATTTATTATATTATATATTCTCTCAAAATAATTTCTACAAATTTGAAAGAAAATCATATTTCAAGTTATTTATAAAAAAATTATGAAAACTATCTATTAAAATTACTTTTAAGTGAAAGAATCAAATTATCTTTTTAAAGTTTGAAAGTAAAGAAGGTATCATTTAGTAAAATATAAAAAAAAAACTTGGAGTTATATTAAAAAAAATAAAAAAATTATACAGTTTTCTTTCTAATTGACACAGCCCTACCATTAATGTGAGTGTATTCCTAAATTTTCTAGATGTTAATGAAGATTTCGTAGATATCTTCAACTTGTACAAGAGTTATACAATTTTCTCTATTTTTCTTTATTTAAATTCATATATTTTGAAAATAAGTGATTTTTTCTATATATCATGATAAATTAAAAGTTATCTTTTTTTTTATTAGAAGTAAATTTGGATACCATGTTTTTTTTAGATATTCATATTACTACTATGTTTTATGGTCATTTTGGGGAATATAATAGACATATGATTATTCTGGCAAATAATTTAGACCAAATGGCTATTTTGGCAAAATAATAAATGTGTAATATTAAATTACACATTAAATACACGCAAGATATAAAAAGATAAACAAATGAATGAGACAAAATAAAATAAAATAGGTAAATAAGTAACCGAGACGGAAGGGAGTAATGAATTAACAAGTTGTTTATCTAACTCACTATGCAAATCAGAAGAATGACTACATATTTTCAATTCATATCAGACAAATAGCAAAGCTCCCAAAATTTATATTATAGCTAGTAGTGAATTTAGACCTAACAAAAGGATCAATCAGGTAGGTCGGGTCGAGTCTATTTGGGTTCGGGTTATTTGGGTACACATGTATTCAGGTTGAATCAATTTCATTTTCGAGTGAGTTATTTTCAAGTTATTTGCGGATATCGATCAATATGCGATAATAAACATTCAGATCGAGTTGAATGGCGTCACATCAATTCAGGTTTTGAGTCAGATTCTGGTCCTCAATTCCACTACAAGTCGGGTCTGAGTCGTATTATTCAAGTCGGGTTAGTTTTGACAAATCTAGCTAGGATCCGTTTTACATTTGAACAAAAACCGTAATTCAAAACCCACCACCTCTCTCTCTTCTTTCATTTTCAATTTGTAACATACTCCCATTAAAGTAAGTTAACTAACACTAATTAGAAAGAGAAACAAAGGTGGTGTTGTGTTGTTTCGACTTTGATTGATGAAGTCAGCCGTTCTCTTCATTCTCTTTCCCTTCTTCTTCATTCTCTCTGTATAACGCGTTTCCATTTTCATCAATCAAATCATTCTTCTTCATCTTCTTCTTCTTCTACTCTTACACTCCATCTTCTTACAACAATCTTCTTCTTCTTGTTCACCTAACTCTAAATCCACTCATTATTACAACAATCTCCCACTAAAAATCTCCCACTTTTTCTTAATTTCCTACCTCAAAACTTAAAGGGGTTTTCAAATTTCAACCCCAATTGAATAACCCAGGTTTTAGTTTCCTCTCTAACCCCCTAATTTTTCCGGTTTCATTTTAGTAATTTGAAATTAGGGTTTTTATTAAGTTTTGGGGATAAAATTAGAAAGTTTATGATGAAAAGAGGGGGAAAAATGGAGACATTTGTGGGTATAACACGAGCAAGATCAGTACAAATTCTTGCATTATTCGGGTTTTTATATATGATCTTCATGACATTTGAAGTTCCTTTTGTATTACGAAACGTTTCAGATGATACTTCCGTTGACGTTTCGTTTCAAAACGACGCGTTTGTTAGGTCACAACTGCCGCTTGATAGTGAGGAAGAATTGCAGGAAAAGGAAGCTCCGATCCGACCGTTGAATGAGCCGTTAAGAGTACCGTTACCTTCATCAGTTTCGCCGAAACCGCAACGACGAATGCGAGAATATAAGACGATTTCTGGGTTGATTTTTGATTGGAGAGCGTTGAATAGTAGTGAAAAAGATGGGTTTTCAGGGTTACATAAATCGGCGATAATGGCGTTTCAATTGGGGGAGAATTTATGGGAGGAATTGAAGTCAGGGAAGGTTAGAATCGAGTTAGAAAAGTCGAATCAGAATCGGACCGAGTTACCGTGTCCTAACTCGGTTTCGTTGTCGGGAAATGAGTTTTTGGAGAAGGGGAAAGTGATGGTGTTGCCATGTGGGATGACTTTGGGGTCCCACATTACTTTAGTTGCGAAACCGCGAATCGCACATGCCGAACATGACCCGAAAATATCGTTGTTGAGGGAAGGTGATCAAAGTGTTTTGATTTCGCAGTTTAGGATGGAGTTGATTGGGTTAAAAACGGTTGATGGCGAAGACCCGCCGAGGATTTTGCATTTTAATCCGAGGTTGAAGGGGGATTGGAGTGGTAAACCTGTTATTGAGCAAAACACTTGTTACAGGCAACAATGGGGAACCTCGGTTCGTTGCGAGGGGTGGAAATCTAATTCTGAGGTGGAGACTGGTATGGTTTCGAGATTTGAAACTTTTGGGTTGAAATTTGGATCATATATTGCTGTTTTTATGCATTTGATTGAGTTTGGTTGCGCTTGTTAGATGTGCTAATTGTGATGTTCTTTGATGTGAAATTTGAATTGTATGTTTGTTTGCAGTGAAAAGGGACATACTTTTTTGTGTGGTGGTTGTCGATTTTTGGCTGTGGTTGACTAGCTTCACAGAAGGGGTGATTGCATTGCATTTAGAATGGCTGATAATCGATTTAGCTAATTATTGTGATAGATTTCTCTTGTGGGCAGCAGTCTTACCCTGTGTTAACAACACAAAAAGTAGTTTCATGATGACCCATGATGTAACTAGCATCGACAATTACCTAGATTGACGGCTATCTCATGATAAAAAACAAAATGAATGTAATCATCTTAGTAAGCTATTTTTATTTCCATTTTAATCCAAAACGAAAGATTACTAGGATTTTGGCGCCATTGAAATGTGTATGTGGATTGTTCCTATGATTCCGAAAGCAATTTTGGGGCTTATTTTTTGCGCCAATATTACACTGTAATCTCAGTATTCTTGAGGCTAAATTGGTATCACTTCATAATTAAATGCTTCTTGTGCTACGCAGTTGATGGTCTTGTGAAATGTGAGAAATGGATCCGGGATGATGATAGCCATGCTGAAGAATCTAGGTCAACATGGTGGTTGAGTCGTTTATTGAGTAGACCAAAGAAGGTGACAATGGACTGGCCTTTTCCATTTGCTGAGGATAAGCTGTTCGTTATGACCCTTAGTGCTGGTTTGGAAGGTTATCATGTCAATGTAGATGGGAGGCATGTCACGTCCTTTGCTTATCGCACTGTGAGTGGCATTTAGAACCTGTTAGAAATTCTGGTACTTCTTGAGTTCTTGTGATGATGTTTTCCCAATGTTTGCAGGGCTTTTCTCTTGAAGATGCAACTGGATTAACCTTGGATGGTGACATTGATTTGCATTCTGTATTTGCTGCTTCTTTGCCATCATCGCATCCTAATTTTTCTCCACAGAGACATCTTGAGATGTCTAGAAGGTGGCAAGCTCCAGCTCTTCCCAATGATACTGTGGAGCTCTTCATTGGCATTCTTTCTGCTGGAAACCATTTTGCCGAGAGAATGGCCGTGAGGAAGTCTTGGATGCAGCACAGGCTTATAAAAAATTCTAAAGTGGTGGCTCGTTTCTTTGTTGCATTGGTTAGTGACACACCATTTTCATGCATCTATAATTAGTAATGTCACTTCGGTTGTCTGCTCTTTTATGCTAACACAACACATTTTTTTTCTTCCCTCAGCATACTAGAAATGAAGTAAATGTGGAGTTAAAGAAAGAGGCAGATTTTTTTGGTGACATCGTAGTAGTCCCTTACATGGATAACTACGACCTTGTTGTTGTGAAGACTGTGGCTATTTGTGAATATGGGGTAAGGCATTATGTTTGAATACGCATCTTATTCTTTTCTGTACTCCAGACAAATAGAATTTCTGATAATCTTCTTTTGACAACAGGTTCGCACAGTGGCGGCCAAGTATGTCATGAAGTGTGATGATGACACTTTTGTACGTGTTGATGCAATCTTAAGAGAAGCGAATAAAGTTCCTGACAATAAGAGTTTGTATGTGGGGAATATCAACTACTATCACAAGCCTTTGCGCCATGGTAAATGGGCTGTTACATATGAGGTATGTCTTGTACCATGCAACTGCGCTTTTTTTTTTTTTTTTTTTTTTTCAGTTTTGTCTTCTTGGAGCACCTATGAAAGTTGGTGCTTTGCATTCCCTTGGTCCATCTTCAGTTTTTGTGCTATGAAACTTCAGGTGTAGTCTGGCACTCTGGCTATATCCCTACTGTTGGCTTAAGGCCGATACCATAACATACTTGTAGGATTTTTGGATAACACTAGTGGGAAAAAGTACACCAATTCCTTCTCCCGTCTCCTCGTAATTCCTATTATTGTCACTTCGTCACCAAACAATGGCAAAAAAAAATTCACTCATTACTTTTGTTGCTTTCACTCTTGTTTATGAAGAGATTTGGAAGGAAATGAGCGGAACGATTTCCCTTTTTTGAATAGCAAGTTGAGTTGGTGGTAAATGGAAATTTTGAGTAGGAAAAATAGTACCCCCTTCCTCCATCTCCCCTCCCTTCATATCCTTCTACTATCCCCATCCAAACAATCCGTCAGTTTTAATGCTTCCTTGTTTCGGAAGAAAACCCACTGTTACAAATTTGTCTATGGTTTTTGTTATTTGTTTTTTTTCTCCACTGTTCTCATTTGTTTGGAGCATGAAATTTCAGTGTAAGTATGTGTACTAGATTAAGTAACTCTGCAATTGCTACGATTGGAAATGAGTACTACACTTCAATAATTGGGTTATACTGCTTTTTGTGGTGTAGGACTCTTGCTGACTATATTCATTGTGCATCTTGCATTTCTTTTATGTACTGATATATTTATGATATATTTATGACTGGTGTTATTACTCTGTCTAATGATTCGGTGTTCACTTGGTAGTGTAGCTCGTAAGGTCCTTGACGTCCTTGTGTCTATTCAATGATTTCAGTGTTTGACCCAAATTGTTAAGTGCACTGTTTGGTGTATGGCTGTTTGCTCCGCTATTTTGAATTGTAATAATTTGAGATAATAGTTCACTATCTCACCTTTCGTCCCCATTTCTAATTCAGGAGTGGCCAGAGGAAGACTATCCACCTTATGCAAATGGGCCAGGTTACATTTTGTCATCAGATATTGCCAACTTCATTGTCTCCGAGTTTGAGAAGCATAAATTAAGGGTAAGCTTCGACTCCTAACTCGTAAACGCCCCTCCCCCACAAAAAAAAAAAAAAAAAAAAACAAAGCATCATGTATATCTCCATGCGTCTAGCTTGCCATGACTCAATTTGTGAGATATGCGGACCCTGTCTTGATTTCAGGACATATCTTCGAAACAAAATTGTATGAAATATTTAGTTTTTGAAGTGAAATAGAGAGAGATTGTTTGAGATATAAAGCTTATACTCGTTGAAGTTAGATAGGTCATGAAATCTTCGATTATAATCATTACATTTTTGTATTGTGCAGCTGTTCAAGATGGAAGACGTGAGTATGGGAATGTGGGTAGAGCGTTTCAACAGCTCGAGGGCCGTGGAATATGTACACAGCCTGAAATATTGTCAGTTTGGTTGTATAGAAGACTATTACACGGCTCATTATCAATCTCCCAAGCAAATGATATGTCTATGGAACAAATTGCAACAAGTAGGTCGCGCTGTTTGCTGTAATATGAGATGATAGTTTGTGGATTCCTTGAGGTTTCCCTCGTTGCAGATCGAATAGATTAGCAATTTTGAAGCCGATTTAGACGTCTTCTTGTAAATCCTGCAAGGCTCTATTTAGGTTCTTATCTGGAGCTGCCATAGATCAGTCGCCATTCCCAAATTCAGTTCATTGTTCCAATTCACCCTACTTGTGTGGGGTTTCTCCTTTCCTCTGATCTCTTTACTGAATTTGCGAGCTGGGCGACTTGTTGAAATGATGAGAAATTAGCAGCTTGGTGAACGTCTTGGTTCAAGGCTGTGTTGTAATTTAATGTAGAAAACGAGTAAATGGAAATGAAATTCTCAAGTTTCATGCAATTGGTCCTCTTGTTACATTTTCTTGCTCATTGCATGTGGAAGCTCATATGCTCAAACAATCACCATGAGTTTTGATATTTTTCCTTTTTTTTTTTCGACAATAGCTCAAATTGAAACGTGACGCTCAAGTATGACGGTGTTTTGACCCTTTTTTGAAGTAAATGTGCCATTTTCATTTTGATTAGTTTCAAACCAGGTTACAAGTC